>NW_026624262.1:0-10111 GCF_030028575.1 Malurus melanocephalus
AAACAAACAAAACCAGAAAAAAAAATCCCAAAGAATCAAAGAAAGCAGTGAAGATCTGCAGTTGCTAGGGGTTTATTGCTAGGATGATGATAACTACATGAATGTTTATATTAAAAAGTGYTCCATCAGTTTTGCAGTTTTCCTGTGCCTAGCAGAATGCTCTTCCTCAATAAAACAGTAGATTGGATTTTCCATTTTTCCATATAGCTTCTCCATAAGAGAGAGGATCAGTTTGGCTCTTAGAATTGGACTCTGAGCCCCATCTAAGCCTGATGGGAATTTCCACTGCATCCATTTTCATCTGATTTGAATAATTCCCAGTATKTTTGGGCTTTGAGACTCAAAGGGGACACAAAAAGAGCACCATCATTTAGGGGAAATGGAAAAGAAACACTTGATGATTTTGTATTTTTTGAATAGTTTAATGTAGGTGGAGGGTAAAAGCAACTTTGCCAGCTGTTCTGGAATATTTTGAGGCTTGAATTGAGAAAAATAAACCGAGATGCTCTWRGTTCCCTGGCACTAGTGAGATCCARGCTACCACGTGTCAATGTTTCGGTGCCTACCCTGGCAGATCTAACTGTGCTCTGTAACACTCCCAGAAATGCACTGCCCTGGACACAGCTGAGGGATTACACGTCATTTTCTGTTACAGGTTTGACCATCAGTTAATTTAACTCATTTTATTTCCTTCCATATATATATATATGTCTATTAGCAAATTATTTGCATGGAGTCTAGCTCACCTTTGTCTCAGAGTTTGGATTTCTTCCCTTCTTTCTTCTCTCTCTCTCTGTGTTCCACACTTTCAGAATGATTTGCAGTTCCACTGTCCCACCCTCACCATCATTTCCCCATCATTTCTGACATCTGTCTCCCCATGCATTGAACTCAGCAATCCATTGCAARGCTGGGGGTGAATAAATGTAGAAATCTAAGGGGTTTTTCACTCCTTGCACTAAGAACCTGTTTGCCTGGTGTTTTCTTCCACTGATAAATTAGGGTTTTGTCCTCTTCTGAGCTCTGTTTGCCTAAATCTGCTGTCAAAATCTCCCAGGGAAGGGGTGCTCTCAATAAACAGTGGATCTCAGACCCACTTCTTTCCTCTGGGGGTGACACGTCCACCTCCCACAGGGTCAGGGAAAGGATCACACACCTCTGAAGGGAAATCAAGCATTTAGGTTGGCAGAGCTGGCTGTTCCTTGGGTTTGCTCTCTCAGCCCCCCAAGAAAGCTGTCTGCTGGCTGGGCAGACAGACTCCTAAACCTTGGAGAACATATTGGGAGGGAGCTGAGCAATCAGATCCCCAAACACATTGAGGGTATCTGCACTTTGAGGGGGCACCCTTCCTGCTTCCCTCCTCCTAGGAAATTTAGCAAGTGGCAAACAGCAAGTGAGGGGAGCTGGACTATTCTGGTCCATCCTTACCCATGTGGGGATGGAAAGAGGCTAACAGGAGGGGAGCTCTCCTCTAGCCTGGCTCTGCGGGGACATGAGAGCCGCTGGGAGTGGGAGGGAAGTCACAGTCCACCCTTTTCTCATACGCTCTCTAACCAAACCCGTGTGAACGGGGTGAAACAGGCGTGGAGGGACTCTGAGATGGGAGAAATAGGAGCTGTGAGAGCATGGGGACCACCCGCCCATGGCACTTAATCTCCAACCCCTTGGCAGCCTCCCTCACCCTTAAGGGAACTTTGAGTTTCTGCAGAAAAATCTGTGACCCCCCAGGTGCAGATGAGAGCTGAAGAGTTGGGGAACTCACCCCAGTGAATAAACAGAAAAGGAAGCGGTCCCTGGGGACATCCTCCTTCCTCTCCACCTCTGGGACTCCACACCCCAGCGAGGCAGCTCCAGGCGGGGGGAAGGAGCCATGTGCGAGTCGTGTAGCCAAAATAGGGAGAACCCCCAGCAAAATCTCACTAGAGACCACTCGGCATCAGGGATAGGGATGCCGTTTCCTTTGGAAATATCCTCGCTGAAAGTTGCTGTCTTTGCCTGCGCTCCCCGGGAGAGACTGCCGATCCCTCTGCGGGAGGGGAAGATCACCATGAGCAAATACTCGCTTCCTCAGGAGATTTCCTTTTTTTCCTTCCAGCGAAGGGCTGAGCGCTTTGTTCTGGGGCTCTACGGAGAATTGAACTCTACCGCGGTTCCGCGCACTGTAAATGACTCGGCTCCCTCTCCCTCCCTCCTCTTGCATGAACCGAGGGGAGGGGGTTTGGGGGAGCTGCAGGGGGGATGTGTTTTAAGCGTTTTAAGCTCAGAAGCGGCAATTTTTTTTTCCCTCAGGAGGTGTGTCTAGCACGTAGCGCTATAAAGCGGAGAGCCGGTAATGACGGATGAGCTGTCAAACTCAAAAGGCTCCGATTAGCGCGGAGTCACCGGGTGCCATCGAGGAGAATCTGCTGCGGTTGATTAAGAGCCGGGCTCGGGAAGGCAGCGGGTGAATTCGGTGGGGGAACCTCCGCTCTCCCCGGGCGGGCTGCAGACGATGCACGGAGGAGGTGAGGGTCACACGCCAGGGGTTTTATTTCCGTGGGASATCACGGCTCCGCGGGGGGATGCTTGCGAGGAAAGGAGATGCTCCCCGCTCGGGTGAGCTTTGCGCGGCGGAGGATGTCCCTCCAGCGGTTTGTGACCACCACAGGGCGCTGAGCAGCGCGGCGCTCGGGAGCCCCCTGCAGCTGGGTACAGCCAGCTCGGAGCCACCTTCACCTTCCCTCCCTACAGTCCTGCCTCTGGAAACGACCCCCAGCCCCAAAACTCGGTCCTTCTTCTGCAAAAGAGGGAGTCCCCAAGGCTGCCGTGTGCTGCAGGGTCATCCCAGGGCAGGGACACCACCCGCTCCCCGCTCCCCACCGTGGGAAGGGCTGACTCGTCATCGCAGTGACGGAACTCTAATTAAATCTGCAGAAATCAACGAGCGCAATCAAACACTCGCGGCGATGCTGGGAGAGGAATAAAAAAAAAAATAACAGTAATGATAATAATAAGGGGAAGAAGAAGCAGGTGGTGTCAGTTTTGAGGATGGTGATCATCCTGATTAGGGAATGTTAAAGTGTGTTAAGTGCCAAGGTCTGAGAGACGACCCGTGGGATGTCAGACTTTGGAGGTGGCGGTCCCCTGCCCTGGCATGGGAGGTGGAGCAGTCCCACGGGGCTGCAGCGCGCTCAGGACATCCTTCCAAMCTCCCCAAACATCACCCGAGCTGCCTGGATAGCCGTATCCTAACTCTGCTGCAAAGTCCAGGCAAAATTTTCTGTGCCGGGTGAGAAACCAAGGGGCAGAAATCAAATCTCAGCTGCCTCGATGCTCCCGAAGAGCTACAAAATATTCYAGCCGTGGAATCGTGTGAAAGTGCTTTCACGTAGAAAAACACAGCCTTGTGTAACTCTGAAGCACAAGCACCTCCAAAATTSAGAGCTCCCCATCTCCAAATTAGTTTGTGGCAAGGAACGTAATAGAAGATCATCTCGTTCCAGCCCCATTGCTCTGGGTGAGGACATCACCCACCAGACCTGGTTGCTCAAAGCCCCATCCAGCCCGGCCTTGAACCCTTCCAGGCAGCAGTCCTACCCTGAAGGTACATCATCCTCTTTGGGGTAAATCCACCCCTAAGACCCTTCCARGAACGACAGCTACATGTGTACAGCTTTCATGAGACAGCTCTCTTCCTAGGACAATCCCAGGCCAAGGAATGCTTTCTGCAAAGCAAAGTGGGTTTTGGAGTGGAGAGGAGCTGTGGCTGGGAGTGGTCGGGCTGTGGCTCCTTCAGCCCTTCAAGACAAGAGCTGGGGCAGGGAAAGCAGTAGCCAAAAGCCAGGGTTTCCTTCACAAAGTGCATTTCTCTTTTCTGCACTTACCACTTCCCCCCTGCTATTCTTTGGACAGTAGATGAGGTGGGTTCCGCTCTCCTKCTTCCCACTCCGACAGCCCCTATCCCAAGGGAAAAAGCATCCTTCAGACAACAAATCMGTTCTGGTCCAGGAGAGAGGCAAATAAAAATACAGAAAACCTGAAGATTTTTATATCTAGATTATGTCCATAGAAGTGGCAAGTTGCTTTAAGCARAATAAATACTTCTTAGCAGCCTAGTGACTATTAGCTAAAGAGGAATACTTTACACCCCATGAGAACTAACTCTTGTTCTCAAAATACATCTGTTTTCCCTCATTTGTTTGTCGTTGTGCTAAGGAAGCCTCTTTCCATGAAAATTTCAGAGCAATAATCAGTTTARAAAACCGAACTGGATTTAGTGTAACAACATTCTTCCACAATGTGCTTCTGCTGACACAATTGAGACTCTGACGACTGCAATAATCTAAAAGCAAGATCTCTTTCTCCTCCCATATATTGTTTAAGAGTTACAGCTATCACGGAATTGGAAAAAAAAAATGAAAAAAGAAAAAGAACCAGAAATAAAGAGGAGAGTATTGAAGGCAAAGATGGGGAAGAGGTAATTGGGGGRAAAAAAGTGTTTCTGATGTGCAAATTGTAGATAAAGACTTCTGATGAGAAAGAGGGGAGTGCCTGATGAGGAAGAGGGGAGAGTGTGTTGAGAGATAACGAGAATCAGTAATTTCTATTCAGCAAAGCCACCAAATCAGAGAGCAGCGCGATCTCATTGGAGGAGAGCCTTCAACAGCAACTAATCCTGTCATATTGAAAGAAAATTGTAAATGTTCTCCGCAGAAATTGCCTTCCCATTGCAGCTAATCGAGCCCACTTGGCGCTCGCACACATCTCGCACCCCCGCACACCCCTCCGGGCGGTCAGCGAGCGGACCCAGAGCCGCAGCACCCAGCAAGGACATTCCTGCACCCGAGATGCTCACCTAGGCACAGCGCTTCCTTCGCTCGCCACCACCCCAGCCAAGGTGGCAGCTTACCCTCATTTCCCCACCAGCTCTGGGGGAAGGATGAATTAATACCGGCTCGCTTACGAGTCTGGCTTCACCTCTTTTGAATTAGTCCCGTTTTGTCTAAACCTTTAAGCYGGGTTTGATAGCACTATYGCTCWATTWTTWTTTTTTTTWWAAAAARAGCTCAGCTCGGCTGACCTGAAGCAGAGACTCGCGAGGGTTAGAGCCACCGAGGGTGTGCKTGTATATGTGTGCGCCTGTGGGTGTGGGAGGGCGAGGGGGAGCGAGACACAAAAACTCCATCAGCCCGGACAGTGCCGCCTCTTGTTTAACGCTCCCAAACTGTTATTCTTTCCCCCCATTATCACGGTACCAAGTAATCTGTATTTCCCCCAGAMCAACCCCCCTCCCTCCTCGTGGAAGATATGGAAGAGGAAGATAAAGCCGCTGGCTGCGGGCGCTGACGGCTCGGAGCCCGCATGCCTCTGCCGCTCCGCAGCCTCCGCTCCTGCGAGCCTCTTGCAGCGGGATGAGATGCAACTTCTGCTAATTGGATCACAGGTAGGAAAGCTTTGGTTTTTACTGACGTTTCCTCTCTCTCGCTTTTTTTCCCCACCATTTCTCTATCTATTTTTTTTTTGTCTTTTTATTTATTTTTTTTTTCCTCTTGGCTTTTCTTTCGCGTCCTCTACCCTCCGCCCCTTCTTCGCCGCACCTAGGATTTCATCCGCTGCTGTCATAGGAAAGCTCCTGCCAAGGAAATAATGTCTAAGAAATGAGCTTTTGCTTCCTGGTAGAAGAAACAGAACAGACCGCAGGGAAACTTTTGCTGAATGGGTCACAGCTGTGCGGGCCAGCGGTGAAAGGCAGAGAGAGGAGATTTAGGCAAAGCGATTGTCACCAGCACAGASCCCTTCTCTGTGGAGTTTCAGTTGCGATATTAATCCCAGAACCGAGCCTAGCATGGCATAGCGGGGAARGAGAGACACAGCAGCCTGATGTAGAGAAATCCTCACATTATTCAAGCGCTACACACAGSGGGTTTTATTGCAAATGCTGCATTCCGACGCAGGTACATCTGCCGGGCTACTCTTCCCAAATCCCTGTGACACGTTTGTCGGCGTCTCCTGAAAAATGTCCCCGGGAGCCGGGACCGGAGCCGTCCCCGGGGAGCGGAGCGCTCTCGCTGTCGGGCGGGCAGGGACGGGGCGGGAGGGAGGGATCCCCGCCCTGCCGGGGACCAGGAAGGATGCGGGATATCAGGGGAGGGGGCTGCGCTGTGCCGGAGCGATCCCTCGCCCCCAGAACGCCTCCCGTGCCCGGGAGCAGCTCCCGTTTCCGCTGCCTCAGCTCTCGGGGAGGGGAGCGCGGGCTGGAGGTGGGGAGGGTTTGGGGTTTCTGGGGTTTCCCCCGCTCATTTCCGGCCCCGTTTCCCCAGATCCTCGCCCGTGGGCTCTGGTGCCCGGTCCGGGAGTCACGGAGATGCGGGAGAGGCTCTCTCCTGTGCCCCGGTCCGGCTGAGCCCCGGCAGGGCTGTGTCGGTCCCAGCCGTGTYCCCGGGCTCCCTTTCCCTTCCCCGGCGCTTGTGGCCAGAAAGAGCGAGCTGAGACTTGGAGAGGGAGCTCAGATCAAGCTGCGGGAGAAAAATTGCCTCTCGCAAACAGCCCTGGGGCATCGAGGTGTTGGTGCAGCCCCGGGGGCTCTGAAGGGTCTAAGTGCTTTCTGCTTCTCGGGCAGAAAAAGTCTGTCCTGGCCATCCCTTTGTGCCGTCCCAGCACTCTGTGCCCCGTGCCGTGCTTGGCCGCTGCCCCGGCGYTGGGTGATGGGGGAGAGGCAGGCAGGGAGCTCCTCTGTCCCCCTGCAAGGCAGCCGGGGCACCGTGCCCTGATGCCAGGTGCTCCTGCCAGCTCTGGGGCTTGTAACCCATCCCCTGCGGCCCGTGTGTGAGTCCTTACCCCTTCCCTGGGTAAAAGGCGAGGGACGCTTCCTCCCACCCGTGTAAGATTGTTTATTCCTACTACTGTCATTTGCTAAAGTTCCTTTTAGGGCAAGTAGAGAGGTTTTTTTGGTTTTTTGGTTTGGTTTTTTTTTTTTTTTTTTCCCCAACTGGAAAATCTTGCTGCAGATCTACTCAGAATAATATCTATTCCCATTTCCGTGGATCAACCAGTGTGTTCGCACGCACTGGCTTGCCCTTGTCCCTTCAGGAAGATCTCTTTGCAGAAGGAAAAAGGCAAGGACAAAAAAAAAAAAGGAGAAGGTCTCACCTCTTCTTGACAGCCTGCTCTTGCAGCTATTTGGGGGAAGTACCAAATCCACAAGCTATAAAAAACAATAAGGAAGGTTAACACAGGAGAGCAGAAGCATGCATGTTGTCTGCTTTTATGGTATTGCATCAGTTGCAATCACAGCTCCTCTCTGAATACACAYCAGCTTTGATTGTGTGGTTTCTGTCACCAGCCGCTCTCGGTGACTCATCCACAAACCTCTCTGAGCTACACAGAATACRTTTCCTCTTTCCTTTAGGATCTTTTTGATCTTTTGAGTATAAGTTGATCTTTCTGAGTATAAGTTTGGTTGAACTTCCCCTCTGCAGGACCCCCTGGACTGTTTGTTTTTGCACCAGGAGAGTGAGAAGTGCAGGAATYTCACTGGCTGGTTCCTCATGTGCCCCACTGAGCTGCTCTGTCCRTCCCTGCCCTCAGCACTCTGTGATTTCTGCATTGCAGTCCGTTTGGGTATGAGACACAGTCTGTGGGGAGGGGGTTCTAGGATGTCCCCAGCTTGTTTTGGATGGGGGGCAGAATTATTAAAAGGAGAGATCACACTTTTCTCCCATCCAAACCTGGGATTTTGAGTGGTATCCTCTACCTGAATGGTTGTGTCTGTGTATAGGCAGAGCTCTGGGAGGTCTGGACCAAGAATGTCCTGAGGAGATGGAAAGGACAGCAGTGTAGCTGCGCTCTTTCATCATCCAGACACTGAAAGGGGGAAATTGAGGCGATCAGTTASAAATAGAATCTATGAACAAAAGCTGTTTCCTTCCCCCAGCTCAGCGTTCAGTCCAGCACCCCGTTATCACCTCTGGGCTGAATCCCTGTGYGTGTTTCATGGCTCTCAGCTGTTCAAAATGCTTGGCTCTTTCAGCCCATTTTGTTGTCTCACTCAGTACTCTTTTGAGGACACCTACTACGAAATCCCTCACTGTTGTTCATATAATCCCAGGAGGTTACTCTGTCCCACTYCACTCCTTTAACCCACTCACCCGTTCACCCAACTTTCCCTTCTCYGCTCATATCATGACCTACATGCAAAAGCCTTATTTTCTGGTCCTGTTTCCATAGCAATGCAGCATGGGGAACTCAGAGAAGCCAGTAATAACGAAGTCAATTCCCTTTCTGTGAAATCAAGACCTCTTTGAAAGTTCAGTTCAGTTTAAGGCTAAGCAGGAAACTGGAAACACAGATCTCCGCTCTCCCTCTAGTGCCAGAGGCAGRAGGAAGAGCATCCCCGGGTACCAGGAGAGGGATAGAAGCGAGTGGTATGACAGAAGGACGTTCTTCCCAGGGTCTCTTTCCAGCCAGATCTTCCAGCTTCTAAATCCCAAGCTGAAAAAAAAAAAAAAAAAAAAAAAAAAAAAAAAAAAAAAAAAAAAGAAAAAAAGCTGGTGGGGTTCGGCTGATCCTGGTTTTGTCACTCAGAGATTACGTTTTGGGTGGGTTGAACTGTGGAGTAAGAAGTGGGAACAAACTGGAGCTGGGAAGCCCAGACTGTGCCTTTATTCGGAAATTTTGGATCCATCTGGCTTTGAGCTTCGCAGCTTGAGGCAAGTCGCAGCTAATTCGGAGAGATTTGAAGGCRCAGAAGAGGATTACTCACTTGTGAAACCGCTGCCCTGACCTTCTTCTGGCTGTTTGGGTTGGGGGGATGGGGCAGACAACASTAATCAGGCTGAGGAAAGCTGAAAGGGCTTAGATCCAGCTCATGTGAATGACAGGGATAGCTTTTTTCATAAATGCTTGTAGCCTTAAAACTTAAAAAGCTTAAATTGTATGCTGGTATTTAATGTATGGTGGCATTAAAATGTGTGATAGCATTTCAAGCCCTGTTAAACCCATCTTAGAGATTCCCATCTCTGAGAACCAAGCACTGAGAACTCCTGTGGCTAAATGAGACTCCAGACACAYCACTCACCCATCTTTGCCCGTTCCTATATTTTGGCAAAGGTAGCTTTTAGGTTTGCCCGGGTCTCCACACTTTTCCCTTTTGGCAGAGCTGCCCAAAAGATGCAGTTCCCTGCTTGCTCATCCACACCCCACCAGCTGTGCCTGGCATTCCCTGGCTCTCCTCATTCAATTCAGGAGGGATCCCTTCCTGATTTATTGAGTGAAATAGGCAGAATTAAAAGTTGAGACCACTCCTGAAAGTTGTATTAAAGGGCTGCCTCCTTTTCCCATACACCCCGTGTCTGTCTGTCATTTTGGGCTGCCTGTCGTACCATTAAAGCAATATTTTCTCCCTGTGTCTAACACCACCCATTCCCTGTAGAGAAGGATATGTATCAGSAGGCCTTCTAAAGAATGTCTCTCATATAACATGATTTTAAATCCCAAGAGGATAGGACAGGGTGAAGTTTCATCTCATTTCCATCAAGCACTTCCCTAAAGAATGCTTGCCAATGCCACTAAGACAGGCAATGGGGTTTCAGCAGTCCAGTGCTTCGTGTATTCATTTTTGAGAATATGATATGGATAAAATGAAACAGAGCACATTTAGGGCCAGCTGCTTTGCTCAGAGTTTTCTGCACATTTTCTGTTTRACAAGATGATTTTCTGATTCCCATCATTGCAGTATTTCTTTCGACTCCATGGGCTAGATTCTGCTCTTAATTACCTTCTTTCAAATCAGGGGTGCCTCCACTGATTTTAATTGCAAACATTTTATTCTGKTGCAATTGAGCTCAGAATTCGACTTTCACAGAAACATAGTTAAGTGTTGTAATTAGAATATGCCAGTGTTTTGACAACTGYTCATGGAACAGCTCTGTTTCATCAGATTCTGCTGAAAGGGAAATGCAATTTGATAATGGGCACGGGGCACCTCTCAGTGATGGCAATAAAGATCTCTGTGAGCAGCCACAACACAAACAGGCGAGAAATTCTATAAATCAGCATTTCCCAGGGTTTCCCTCAAGCTCTTAGAAAAGCTCTGAGTAAGCTGTGGGTATGTGTGGGTTTTCTTAGTGTTTCT
>NW_026624262.1:10172-15766 GCF_030028575.1 Malurus melanocephalus
TATCTCCATAAACCTTTCTTCTGAATCATTRTCAAAATTAGTGTTGGAAACCAAGGTGATAAAATAAACCTCGTAATTTAAAAGAATTCTCTTGCTTAGTGATTCCTCTGTCTCAGGATTTTCAGGTAGCTGGAATATGGAGAGATCTCTTTTTCTCTGTGCAGATAGGACAAACACTGAGGATTAGATCCTTCATTTTGTCATCCACCCCACCATGTGAAAAGCAAAAATTAACAAAAACCACACGTGGAGTTTCTGATAAAGCCTGTAGCATTTTCATAGATTCCTGAGATATTTTCTYTCAGCTTTGCAATGAATTACTGATGTCTATTTAAACTCACATATCTCATGTTCAGTCAATTAGAAAGCAGAGCAGTCATATATTGAAAATTATTCATAACTTTGTTCATGAGTAATGGCAACAAGCTTATTCCTCTATTATTTCTGAAGCCCTTTAATGCAAGCCAGTGACCAATGATTTATTCATGAAAATATTCGCACATTTCAAAAGTTTAATGAATGTTAGCATGAATAATTGACAGAATTTGTGTTATTTGTTCTCATTGCTCATTATTTTCCTATTCAAAAAGGCATCAGTCATCCACTTAAAGAGCATTAGAAGATAATGATCACAGCATTGGRTCAGACAGGTGTTTTGTCTCATCCTGGGTTGTGTTTCTATCAATTCTGGTTACCAGAAGGGCAGGTGCAGGGAACRCTGCCCCAGATATCTGCAYTGCCCTCAGGTTAAAGGTTTTTTTTACTCATCAGCTTGGTTTGCTCATTACCCAGAGATCTTTTCCAAATCATAAAAAGATCTCTATTCACCTCTGTCACGAAATGGAAACCTCTAGTGATTTTAGACAAGCTGCAGATTTACTCACTGGGCACATAAAACTAATCCAGTTTTGCCTCCCAGTGAGTTCAGTACCTTAGTGATAGCACGTAGCCGTTAATTTGGTAGGTTAATAAAATATTTCCTTTGGAAAATCATATTCCAGATGACCTTTGATCTATTTAAATGAGTTGTCTGTCATTGTTCTTGAGACCTCTCTGTTGCATGACATGAAAAGACCAAAAGGAGCAGTTTATTGTAAAAGTGCCATTCATTTACTCAGCCATGAACCCTCTTGTTCTTTTCTTCTCTCAGTCAAATGCTGATGTTCCCAGTCACTTTGCATGTCTTAAAGATTACTGATTCTTCTGTCTCCTTTTTTGGWGGTGGACTGAGCAATGCAGACCCTGTTTTCCAGGTGACAACTATTYGCTTATCCAATAAAATAATTCCAATTTTAACATCTCTTACTCTCCCACGCTAATCAAAGTTTTCTTTTGCCTATTTGGTTTGGGATTTTTTTTTTCCTGATCACTGCTGTACTAGAGCAGAATTGGATTGTTCACAGGAATGCCAATACCCTTCTTTGTGCGGCCCAGAAAGGCTTTAAGTATTTCACTCCTCCTGTAATTGTTCTGCATCAGCCAACGTTAATTTCCATTAGCAATCCAAATGTGAGGTTCACCCAAATTAATTAACATACTGTGACATACTTCAGTTCTTATTCCCTTTTCCTAAGAGCAACAATTTTGATAAAGAAATTCTAAGTTCTTAGAAAACCCAAATGTTAATCTTTTACTGTGAAAAAGGATCGTTCACGTGTAGTTTCTGTTTTCACCTTCTTAGCTAGCTTCCAGCTTGGAATAACAATCTATCTATTCTATCACAACTTAAATCTGTCAAAGAATTTAAGACAATATATAAATACCTATGTAAAWAGGCTTATCAGGCTGTTTTTCTTGGTCTTTAAGTTTGATGCTTCAAAGAATATAAATCAGATAACTTTTTTTTTTTTCTCCTATATGTAAATCTAGGGGTTTTTTTTGTTCAAATCAATTTAGGTGGAATTGAAATGAGGCTTTTCAATAGATATTACCTAAACTAATCCAGTGCCTGTCCTAAAGATAGCTGTGCTCGCTGCTGTCCTCCCGTTCTTGTGTAGCGTATCTGACTTCAGCCACAACTTGCGTACTTTTGCTATCAGCGCAGCCACTTCAGTTTCAAATGCTTTCCAAACCCTTGAATATTTATCCACGAGGTCCTTGTGATATGCTGCTGTTTAGTTTATCAGTTTGTTCCAATGTTTCCCCTCTCGRTGTTTCATGTTCTGACAGCTCATGTGGTTTCTCGTGTCTCGAAAAATCCATGAGTCTAATGTGGATATTGGCACAGCATCATTTGCAGAGGGGATTTAACCAAACAAATAATTCAGAGCCTCTGCAAAGTTCTCTCCCTCATTAATTACTCCAGTTAGCCCCTTGATATGCAGCAGATCCCGGCGGTTCCTGCTGAACCTGGGTGAATTTGTTGTCTTGTCACGTTGGTTTTTTTGGTCTTCAAGCTTGATGCTTCAAAAAATATAAATAAGACAACACTTTGTTAGGTTTTTTTTTTAAAAAAAAAAAGAAATCTGCGACTTTTTCTCTCTCCTATATGTAAACCTAGTTTTTGTTAGTTTCAATCAATTTATCTGGAAGTGAAACACAGYTTTTCAGTTTATAATACCTAAGATTAATGCAGACCTTTCAGAAATGTCCTGCAGTTTCGCCCTCTGCACACAACCCCATTAACTCTTGTCAGTTTGCTCATCCTTGGCCCTCTTATTTTAAAACTGACATTTTGTTTGTTTTTGTTTTTTTTATAATTCCCTCCCTTAGCCCTGGGCTTCACCAGAGATGAGCTGTCATCTCCTCAAAGCTGCTTGCTTGGCTCAAACAACCTCTTGGACTTAAACACTTCACGATAACTTCTTTCCTGTCTTTTGTTTGCTTTCCACATGAATTCACTGAATCAGAAGCTGTCTTTTGAAATACCTGTTGTTTCAAATTCATGGATTTTTCTTTCTTTCTCTTTCATTCTTTGCTTTTTTTCTTTTTAATTTGTTTTATTTCTGCCTTCTGTGCTCTTTAAGCAGTTCACTAATTACAAAAAGTTTTAGCCTCATGCTCTTAATGTAGCAATGAGTTTATTGTTTTTCAGTGTTTTGGATGTATCATGTCTTCAGCTTTTTAGTTAAGAGCACCTCCTCTTATGTTCTGCAGTTATTCTCGAAATCACTTAGGAATTGATTGTTTTTTTAAAATGTTTGTACCAGTTGTCCTGCCAACATCCAGGTGAACTCACYGAGGGTTACCATTTTATTAGGCTTTGTTACCTCTAATTTCTCTCTAAATAATCCATCAAATATCCCAGATATTTCCTGGACTCAGGGTTTAATAAGAGAAGGATATTTTTTCACTTAGMACACTGGACTGAGACCAAGTTGATCACAGATAAGCTCCTGACCWTGCCACCAACCTTCTGCCTGATTTSTGACACATTCCTGTGGCCTGACACAAAGTCTGCCGAGGTCAGAGACCAACATTTGTCACCTTGGATAGTCTTTGCYTTGGCATCCTGAGGCAGGGACAATAATTGTTCCCATTCGGAGGGATTCACTTCCCTCAGATTGTTGGATAACGAAGTTCAGCTGTGGTGCTGCCAAATGGGAAAAAGGAGCAGACAGACTCCATCCACAGGGTTTTTCTTTGCACTGGAGTGTCGGAAATTTGAGCTTTTAGGACATGGTTGCTGGGAAAGTTTCTTTCAGGAAAGGAGGAGCAGTAAAATGTTCGGTGTCCCTCAAACAAAAGGTACTGAAGCTGCATCTTCTCCAGATCTTGGTGAGAAATAAGAGAGACGTTTTCTCTGCTGTTGCTTTTCCATGCTTAGGCTAAGCTCAAACTGATCTCCTGATCCATTACCCACCCTAATTTYACTTTTTTAGCAGTGTATATTCAGCTGATGAAAGCTGTCAGAGCACGAGTGACACGAAAGGAGAGGCCAAAGAAAGTTCTATATTTAACCTGCCAATGTTGTGCCTTCTCACTGTGACCTTGAGCCCTAGCAGTGAGAATTTAAACAGGGAATCTTGGTTGTAAAGTTTCTTCCTTTAGCCAGAAGGCTCTTAAATGTGAGGAAAAGCAGGGAAGAAGAAAGGTAAAATAAGTTACCCTTGTGCTTTTGACATTTATGATAGCCAGCACACTTAACTGCCAYTAGAAGGAAAGAACACATGAAGGGCTCACTGTTAAATTCTCATTAAAAATGTCTGTTTGATGTCTGCTAGTCATTTTCACAATCTGATCCACTGGGAGTAAATGTAGGGATTTTTACCGAAAGGTTTTGACATCAGAAGCKATTTCCTGTAAGGAATATCCTACTGTTATTAATTATTTTGCTATGTGATTCAGTAAGAGGGGAAAAAAAGGTATATACAATTAGAAAAAAAAGCAAGGAGAGAAAAAAGAAAGAAGGTGAACAAAACCATTTGTTATGTTTTGTCTGAAGAAAGCCTGTAACTCTCTCTCCTTCCCTTTCTTTAGCAGAGACTGTTTCTCCTACTTTGCAGCAGAGGAGAATGCAAAATACCTGGTTTTAAAAAACCCAGATAACTCAATCACTGCCATCCCTTCTGAATGACAAATTTTACGATTAATATTCCACATTATTGTCTTTTATGCCTCCTAAAAATCAAAGAGGGGTGTGGAAATGACACAGCTGAAAAGATGAGGAGTAATTTTCTCGTTACTGCTTTCACAAAGTAGTGACAAGGGCTGAATTCTTGGTTCCACCACAGATTGCTGACATGGCCTTAGAAACCTCCTGTACCTCAGCTTCTAACATGGAAATTGTATAAAATAACATTTTCATTCTCACAAGCTTTGTCTTTGCTCTTCCTGTTTAGATTTTTAAATGTTTAGTGCTGACTCTTCTGGAAATGCTGCCAAAYTTA
This sequence comes from Malurus melanocephalus, assembly GCF_030028575.1. Lineage (NCBI taxonomy): Eukaryota > Metazoa > Chordata > Aves > Passeriformes > Maluridae > Malurus > Malurus melanocephalus. Next base: position 15,002 of record NW_026624262.1, read on the forward strand.
CCCTTAAYTTTAMCTAAAWYTGRKCACCCACAGRAACAATGAATTATATATTATCCTTSAAACACTCAGTTGCTTTTTATTCCACATGAAAATTGCCTAAAAACATGGACTTTTGGAGAGCAAAAGTTTTTCCATTGACCCAGGATGTTGCTGGCACATACAGCTTTACATGGGCTGGTATCCCAAATTATCCTGGGGTGTTTCACTGTTCCCTTTGGCTGTCACTGCTGCCTGACACTTGTGAGAGAGAACAGTGGGAATATTGGCTGAGGGAGGGTTGATTTTATACTCAGAGCCTCACACACAAGCAGCAAGTGAGCCATCAATGCTCACCCTGCTTTACTCTTTCTGCTCACCAGAAATTTTTTGTCCTTTTTGTCCGGGTTCTTGTTAAAACTWCTACAAGAATCTTTGAAAAGTTAGTTAATTAACCCCTAATCCCATGAGAAGACCTCCTGCAAATAAATCCAAAGATTCTATGTTTTATTTATTCATTGTAGCAGTTGGAGAATTTTAATACACACCCGGTTTCCAGGCTGACCTTGACGCCAATCAGAGTGTGCTTTACTGCCTCACTGTCCATAACTCTAATATTAAAGATCTCAGCCTTGCAGACACAATTTTCGTTCATCTAAAGGCATTTTTGTGCCCATTATAAGTGTTGTCTTCAGGGAGGAGCAGTGGGTTGAGAAAGGTAAAATGTGGCCACAGCTCTGGCATCTCTTTTCATTCTTGTACTTCCAGCAACAAACATTGTCTCTAACC
>NW_026624262.1:15849-63113 GCF_030028575.1 Malurus melanocephalus
AACTGGAATTTCCAGACCTGTCCTGGCTGTTTTTTCTTACTTTTAATGTTGATTGGAGCATGCCCTGCTCAGGGCAGGAGCTGCAGGGGCAGTTTCTTGTGCATTTCTGTGTCCCTTGCAAAAACTGAAAGCTGTGACTAAAATACAGTGAAAGTAGGAGAAAAAAAAAATCAGGTTGTGTCACAGGTGGCAATTGCCTTTGAATCACGTTTTCCTGGGCTGCAGGTTGGCTGCTCATTCTCTGTCTCAAAGGGGATCTTCCTTCTGGTGATCAGCACATTCTGTGATGCTGTGGMTTGAATGAGAATCAACCCTTGCCCTCCCTACACCTTTATTTTCTCCACCTTTTAAGAGCTGAAACATCAAGTTTCCTCAGYGCAGGTCACCAGGCAAGAGCAGCTGAGGATGCCTTGATTTTGTGTTAAGGACGACAGCACAACAAATGCTTACAGCCCAACAGCAAAGGAGAAATGCACCCTCTGCATTTTATGATAAACTTTGGATGCTRTGTTCAGGTTGGGTCAGCTGGGAGGCTCAGAGACTCCTGATTGCACATCTTAGTGGGTGAAAGGCTCTCAATTTAACTTTTATTCCAGTTTGAGTAGATGGAGCAAACAAAAATGACTTCAGCCCTTTCCTTCAAGGCGTGAGGAAGCTGTGGTTAATCATATTTCCTCCCCCTCTGGCAGKGGTGTTAACACAATATGGCAATAAGAACAAGGAGAAAAACCCCAGGAGGGCTCTCACTTTCTTTTTTCTTTAATAATTTATTTCACAAGAATAGCTCCAGATCAAGATTTTATTTGTTGCACATTATTGCTCCTTAAACAAAGGAACAAAATTAAAAGCACAACAACCAGGMAAGATTTTTTTTGGCCACTGAACACATAGACAGAGAAAATAACTAAATAAAGAGGAATCCTTTGCTTATTTTGAAGGTCTACTTTTCTCTTTGTTGGGAATGACTCCAAATTATTTTTGTTGCACTGTCAAACACCCTCATCTCTTCAGCCTGCTGCCCTCTGCCATGAAGCCAGATCCTGCACTGCAGCATTAAGGAGTAATTCTGACTCTTTCCTGTGTAAGATTAGTTATTTACAGGWCAGCTAGAAGACTTCTGTGCTCTTGGTGCCACCTCTCATCCCCACAGTGCTTTAACCTGCTCTTTGCTGCAATGGGTGGGGTTTGGGGGGAAATACATTGGACATTAATCAATACAATACAAATAGACATTAATCATATAAGCAGTCAAAATACTGCAGCACTGAATTTTTAAAGCTTTCTTTCATTAATTTACTTACTTATTTTAAAAGTAAGTAAGTCCAGCCCATCCTGGACACTCACAGGGCACACTGAGCTCATCCAGACAGGGATTTTAAAGAGTGCTGCCCTTTGCTCAGCCCCTGTTTCYCTGCCATCMASTGAGAGGATTTGTRTGTATGCTGAGTGTCAGAGCTCTGRCTGCCCTGCWCTGAACCTCTSTGGGTGCTTTCAGCCTCAGAAAGTGCYTAATTCAGTTCTTGTCTGATCTCCCACTCTTCCTTGAGCACAGGGAGGAAAATGAGCTGATCTTTGCTTAGATAAGCATTCTCAGGCAAATGAGCAAAACAATGATGTAGCTATTTGTGTTCCTGTAGGAAATGATGTACATCTCACCCCTCTACAGGACCAGCTCCCTCAGCTCATGGATTTCTGGGATTTGATACAATATCTAATTTTTTTCTCTTGCTGCTTGCTGTAATGACTCCCTAAAGTCTCTCAAGGGCGAAAGAAACAAAAAGTCCTGGAAAAAACCCTCCACATTTCCCAACAGAGTACTTGCAGCTGCTCTTATYACTGTTCATACATGGATGATTATGTTGTTTTCCACACAGTGAGGATTGAAAGGATTAATTGGGAAAATAATCTGGAAATCAAATACTTCTTCCCCTGATGTTTTTCAAAAGGATAGATTTTGCCAATGCTGTCCCAAATTTATTTTTTTAAATAATCTACTATTACTCTCTTTAAACATCYAACTGAAGAGAGCAACACTTTTATAAAAACAAGTTAAAGATGYGTTATTATATGGAAAGCAGTGCTCTGTTTTGGAYTGGGAGAAGAGGGAGGAAAGTTTGTCTCTTTGGTCTACATCCAGTAGATTGAAAATTACTCCTCCACCCTGCAGCATGAATTTCTCATCACTGTTCAGAGACACAGCCTAGTCAGTCTCGAAATGACTTCATCTGCTGTTTGARTGAGTCAATGAGTTGTGATCACCCAGCCAGTCCCATTCACACACAGAGCTACTGATTTTTCTTGGTTTCCACATTTGCACATCTCTGTTTGGGGCAGTTTGCAGTCTGCCCTTTCTGTGGGGTTGTCTGGCTSTTATCTCTGCCCTCCCAGCCCAAGGAAGAGAGGGCAGGACACCAAAAGTTGTCAGGCTATGGGTAATGAGTGGATGTGGGCCAAAACCACACCCTTCCCTTGCATTCCTGCCTGTCACCCTTCATACTCAGCTTTTCTCTTGGGGTCATTATGAGCTTGCGCCTTTCATTAAGCGTGAGCTTTATGAAATTTGTTTGCAAGCAAAGCCATCTGATCAGGCTGGTGTGCTGGACTGTAATGCCAACACAAATTATTTTGGGGACGTCATTAGCAGGCTTCTCTACATGCAAATGGCTGTGAATTATTGAGAGACATTAACCTGAAAGATGTGAGAAGAATTTTGTCTTCCCAACAGAGGGYTGTGTGAAGATGGGCTTTTCTGAGAGCAGACATTCCCTGAGTCCTGGGTCTCATCAGTCACTGCAGACAGCTGACGCTTGCTTTTGCTTTCAGATCACTGAAAACAAAATGACCTCTGCTGAACAATCTGTTAATTGTCATTAATTTGTCCACTGGATATTTCCCCCCTATATTTTAAATTGTACATCTGCAAGTGTGCTGGCTAAGCTTCMCAGTCTGATTAATAGTTTCAATTATTATGTCAAGGCCAAGAGATTCTTTTAAGCTTTTCAYGTTCAGTGTTGAGAACTTGGTACTTTTTGTGTGTGACTGTTCACTTTACACATGTGAACAGTTTCCCACTTCTAATTTAATGACCTGCTCTCTATCTGCATAAGCTGAAGGTGCTCTAGATGGTGAGAAAGGTTGGATAACAATTTTTTCCTCAAGACCAGTATAGCTGAAGAGAAACTTACGAAAACAGAAATATCTTGGTGAAAAGACAAAACCAAAGGCATGGGCTGTTCAGAGGGGCTGCATTTATCACTCCTTTTCCACATCAAATAATTATTACAAGTCACTGGTGGCTGACTCAGTACCTCAGATGTTCTAGATCACATCYTGCAGAAGGATCTTGTGGCTCAATRCCTGTGAATATAACACTGKKACGATACAATTTGGAATTATTTTACATCATCCACTTGTCTTTTTGAAGACAAATGCCTTTAAAGAGGAATTAAACTGTAGGTCTGCACTGTGGGTAGTACTAGAAAGTCCCTTTGGGTACATTTTCCTAGCATGCACCAGGACTGCACCCACACAAGATACAAACTACGCTGCATCTTCTTCATCCTGGAAGTGGCATGGGATTCAGTCCACTCCAAAAGTGCAAATTTGGTTGACTGTGTGTCCCAAAGGAAAATGTGTGATCCCAAGGCAGACCTGGCTTCCCTGGGGAGTTAATTTCTGTTTCATGGTTGCCTTCACTCCAACATCGGCTGCTCCCTCATCCCCTTTCTTGAAAACTTTGCAAAGCAAGCAAAGGGATTCCTCTTATGACATTTCTGCTGCTTTAGCACTGCCTTTTTTTTTATACTACCTGCTGTCTCTCCAGGTCATTTTAGGACTGAGGCAACTGCTCCTTTATTCACTTTGGGTAGTGCTTCACAACTGAACAAACACCCCAGAAATGTTTGTCACATCCCCTGCTCCAAACTGTGACTGATGGTCCCTGGATCTGGCACAAAATACTAAAGGAATGAAACTCTATCTAGTCTGAGCAAAGACTGAAAAAAACTTTCATGATATTTTCACCCACGTTTGTCAGCATCTCTTCTTTAACACATGAAACCTGTTCACACATGCTGAAAATGCAGGGCAGCAYATTTGAAAATGTTTGCAAGGTACATTTTACTCAGCGACTTCTTTAGTGTWAGGCAGCAGACTATAGACAGTTACTGAACTGAGAAATTGAATGTATTTTTGAGGAGCATTAGTCAGTCATGAGGACATARACATCATCCTCAAGTATTATTAAAATTACTTGTGGTATCAGACCTTCTGTTCCTGGACTTACATTGATTACTGAGTTCAGAGAGTTTCCTTCCACTTAAGAAAAAGCTGTGGATTATTGAGCAAAGTGCATGATTTTCAAAGAATGAAATATAAACAATTACTACATTATTTTATTGCAGTATTATTTATTAACTGTATCATTTATTATGATTACTATATTTTTATCTATCTATAAATAATTACTATACGTCAACTTGCTATTTTCTTGGATAGGGATATCAGTGATCTTTGCCTACTTAGAGATTCTTATGTTTCAAAAATGTCTCAGAGCCATGAAACAATGACTAAAAAGAGCATGAGAGACTCACAGGGCCCCAGGGACCTGTAAACAGACAGACAAGTGTCGTAACTGGCAGGGTTAGATAAATTCTATTTGAGACATCACTTCYAAAGAGCCTGTTCTTCATTTGTTGCACTTTGCTAGCAAAGCAGAGCTTCTAGAAATCTATTTCAATGCTTCAGAGTAAACAAAGGCAGCAGGAAGAATAAATGGGTTCTGTCTAGTCTCATGCTGATGCCAAGGGGCCAGAACCCAGCTGTCCTGACTCTGAGTTCAGCACCAAGCTCTTATTACTGGACTATAATTTCACACAGAGCTTTCTTTCTTTTTCTTTTTTTTCTTTTTTTTTTTTTTTTTTTTTTGTTTTTTTCCAAGGGGGTGGGAGGTGGTGGTACATGGCATTCGTTCACATCAGCCAAGACTGAAGAAAAAAAATATTGTGTGTAATTACAGAGCAAGGCAGGCTTGTACGTCACCCATCAGCATTGTCTGATGGTTGGTATTATTCTCTGCTCTTACTCACCCTCTTTCCACCTCGAACTTCAACTCCTCCTTCCTCTGACAGGATGTACAATAGCCAGCGCAATATAAATCAAAGCCTAGAATCAGGAGAATTAGGAAAGATTGGAAGTGCCAGCTCCTCGAGAAGGAAAGGAATGAAAGGAGACAGCAGGAGATCAGAAGAGTGATTGCAGCTTCATTACAGGGGCCGTGGTACCATCACTACAGGTTATTGCCTGTCACAAACTGTTTTTATTTGCCAGCTYGTGACTGGTGCAGGTCTTGATCTGAAATAAATGCCAGCTATCCACTTACTTTATAAATCTCCTTGCCGTGCTCGCATTTAATATTTGCTTGCCTTCGTATTTTTCAAGTAAAACACAGTTTTATACTTTTGGTATCTTTATCATAGGGCAGCAGCAGGGAGGTTGGGAACTACAGAGGAGCTCTTAGAGGGAATGCTGCAGTGGGACTGAGAGGGGAATGAACTCAGGCAGATAAAAAAGCAGGATAAACTGAGATTTTAAAGATAAAACTAAAGCAGTGCCCTCTCAATGTAAACTGATTCCTCAATCAGGTTTGGCCATTAATCATACAAGCAGTCAAAATACTGCAGTACTGATTTTTTAAAGCTTTCTTTCATTGATTTAGTTACCAGTTAAAAAAAAAAAAAAAAAAAAAAAAAACAAAAACAAAAAAACCAAACCCAAAGAAACAAAACCAACTTATTCCCAGGAAATCTAGGAAATCTATAATACCAACCTAAGGGTTTCAACAGCATGTCATTGGGAGTTTCAGATTTCAAGAGAGCAGTAAAACAGTGCCTGGAGCAGAAAGAGGTAAAGATGGTTTCTGTCTGTTGGATCTTTCTCTACTAAGAATTTTAAGAGCAAATCTCCATACTGGCTTTTCCATGGAGGGAAAAAAAAAAAATCTTTTCAGAGTAAAGAATATTTTTTAAATGTTAAGATTTTGACATAAACCAATAATTGTTCTTTATGTTAGCAACATCTGTAATTGTTAGCCCTCCTATTTACACAGCCAGCACAGTGTGGTCAGGTTTAAACACAGAATTTGTGTTTGGAAGGAACTTGAGCAATGTTTGCAGCATTTTTCACAAACTCGTGGGCTGGTTTATCCCCCACCCTGAGCTCTGCAAACAGCACAGTGCTCAGGGTTTTACTTTCTGAGCTGTTGCCACCTCGAAAGCATCCTCTGTATCCTCAGCCTGAGGTGGAGTGGGTGTTTTTCTCCTGCTGACAATTTCCAGCCTGTCACTCTCTCGAGTGCTCCCTCGGAGGTGGGCAGGAGATTTGGATGAGTAAAGGCATTTGTTCCAGCCAGGGCTGTGGGATTTGAGTGTTGAACTGGGAACCAGGAGCTCTCCTTGACTCTCCAAACCCTGAGTGAGTGATCCAGTCTGATTTCCCTCTCTGCTGTAAATCTGCGGGGGAAGGCTGCTCCTGATGTGGCACAGAATTGTTATTTTTGACCCACGCAGGATGTGCCTGCACAAACATGAGAAAACCTGCTGGTATTCAGGGCTGACTCAGTTAAAGCTGCCTGGGTTCATGGTTGTGTTCAAAGTGCACTTTGCACTTTACTGCTCAAGTTTTGTGCCTCATTCCCATAAATCTTGCTTTTGGCACACAGCCAGACTTGGAAGACTAAATGTTCACTCCATGTTTTACAGTAAGTCTTTTGAGACCAAAGTGATCTGATTTTGGTACTTTAAGGAAGTGTCCCAGTGCTGTTCTAGGTTAACGTGTCATTGACTGCTCAGTTGAAATCTCATGGCAATAACAAGAACAAAAAAACCATCAGGTTTGCTTCATGAACCTGTTTCTCTCCTGAGATRTATTTTCACTCTCTGCATGGAATTGAAGGGTAAAATTTTAGCTGTGCTTATCTCCTCTGAATGGCCAGATTTAGGATGAAGTATTACCATTTCAGTGAATTTTTTCACCCTTTCTCTTTACATTTCTTAATTAATTTTTAAGACACTGAGCTGACACCATAGTTGCAAGGAGCTTTCCATTTCAGACTGAGTCTTACTGTTTAATTTTCAGTCATTAGAGTATTTCTTTATGTATTAAACTTCTTTATTACTATATATATATTATAGAATTATTGCTGTCTCTAATGAAAGAGAGTATTTTAGAGCAGAGAGGGTTTATTTCTTTCCTAATTCAGTAATATTCTATGTTTAAGAACAAGAAAAGACCTAATAGGAGAGGAAGATAAAAAAAGAGAACAGCTCCAGCTGTCAGTAACTGCCATTTATTTGTATTAAAAACCAATGACTGCCAAAAACTAMAGGAGCTCAAGAAAGTTATTGCTTTAATATATTTACTAAAGATGTTTTCTCAGTAAAATATTTGATTTTTCATTAGCTGAAAGTTCTAGTGGAAAACATCTGCCTACATTAAAAAGAAACAAAACAACAAAAMCTACTAATTGCTTCATTAGAAATGCAAAACAATGCATTGTCTCAGGTTTCAACAGCTCGTTGAAAGTCTTTGCCTTTAATTTCTTCCATTTCAAAACAAATTTTTAAAAACTTCGCTGAACTTTTTTGCTTAATGTTGTTTTGATGGATCCAAGTACCCGCTCAACAGCGTGCAAGGTGTATGTGAAGGAAAAAAACACAATGACAAATCTAGTTAGTGGAGGAAAGGAGAATAAGGAGCTATGAGCCTTAGGAGATAGTGGTAACTTTGTAAAAATATACTTTTTATTACCATGATATAGACCACTAAATGATAAATTGTACCTAAAATTTGTTATTTTTCTAAAGTAGAATATTTATTTCATTTGATTGGATACACTTACTTTTAGAATGTTTTGCAATTTCCCTTCTTTTTTCTTTGTGAGGGGATTTCTTGGAACAGATTGCACCCATTTGCTACTTTGAACAGGAATACTTTTTTCTTTTTTGTGCCTGCTGTGGGCTCTTCATGTGTTTGGGCAAACAGGCAGGTACGAGTTTGAAATATTGTGTTCCATATTTTCCTGTTGAAAGTCCTACAGGACGATKGCCTTTCTACCAATATCACCACAAAACATCAGTGCTTGTGTCGGATGAAATATGATCACCTTGTTTGTGACTGCCTGACTGTGACAGGGCAATTCCTTCAAATTGTCAYCTGGTTCAGCCTCCTTCWCCACATGAAGATTCAGAGAAGCAGRGGCAATGCAYGGACAGGACAGAGMACAGAGRTGGAGAGAATAATTCTGAGATGACACTTTTTAGTCAGACAAAAGCCAAAGCCATCCCCATGGAGTGGGGACCATAAAAACCTGTTAATGGAGTTGTTGGTTTATGTTTTCTGCTCTTTGCTGGCTCTGGAAAGGAGGAGCAAGAWGAAAGGGAGAGAACCTGRGACAATCAACTCTGTTTCTTAGGAWGTAATTTAGWCTTAAAATCTAYTTTTTGTTTGCAGCTGAAAGAAAGCCATCATAGGATCTGGAGAAAATCACCCAAACATACACATGAAAAGATTATACCTCAGYAAAATTATCCGGCTGACACAAATTTTTAAACATGATTCCAAACCAATTAATTACTCTTCCCTGTTCTGAGCTAAAATGAGTACTAATATGTGTCTTATTTTTATTACATAGAAAATGTGCAGGAAAAGAAATAGAAACATCAAAATACTTCCCAAACCTGACCATAGAGAACATAATTTAAAGATGAATGAATGGGTTTAGAAAACAATTGGAGATAACCACTGTACCCTTGCAACAAAACACAGACAAATCAGTTGACTGAGAAATGAACRATGTTAGAAAACAAAGACAGCTTTTTCAGATAAATAGATTAGGGGTGGATACATCTCACAGCTTTAGGCCAAACTCCTGTTTGTCTCTTAAACTCTGTTTGGCTGTCAGTCATTTCTTCCCCAGCTGTCTTCTTCCTTACCCTGTTTCTTTTTAAACTAGACTACATTTTGGGCTGGGGTTCACAAGGAGTTTGAATATGTCACCTAGTTCACTAGTTTTGGGGATTTTTTCTTTATAATTTCTTGGGGGGTAGGGCGATGTTTGTTTTTTTCTCTTACATTTTTGGCACACTAACATTTTCCATTATTCCTTTTCATGTKTCAGGAGCTTGTTTTAATACTCATACCCAAGAATTTCCCCACCTTTTTCCTGCCTCTGCTTTCTCTTTTCCACCTCCCTACCTGATCCCTTATTCCCTGTATGTTCATCTGTAGGGATTTTTGCAGAGTGCATGAGATGGCACAATTCAATCCTTCGATCCTTTTGCAGGCTCTGAGTGTCACAGAGGGAATTCTAAAACCAAATAAAGCAGCTAGAATTTGTTTCACAAATGTGAGGCTTGATTTTTTTTTTTATTTTACCTTTAACGTACCCTCTCGAAAGTACAGTACAAATTGAAATTTTGTTTTCTGCCTCTCCTTTTTCTACCAAGCACAGAGGGTAAAAATGTTTGGTTTTCCAGCCCCTGTCACATAGGKTGATAGGAAGAGACCTATCCCAGGATCATTTATAACTTGCTTTCCAGCAAAGCTGCACCAGCTTTGGAGCACTTTACTCCAAATATTTTACTGGCCTTCCATCATATCCACAGGTAGATGCTGGCAAAAAGAGTCCAACTTTAAATCCACTGACATTTCTCACCTCCACAGCRCTCGGGGCAGCCTCACCCTGGTTGTGTTACTGTCAAAGCCCTTGCATTTGTATTTCTTTCAAAAATATCTGGAGAAGAGAATAGAAGAGAAGAGGGTAAAAGCAGTGTCTCCTTCATGCTGTCAGCTGCCATCATTGTCACAGCAATCATTTCAGAGCATCAAACAGCAAAGGAGCTCCCTCACACCTGCACATCTCCCTTCCAGCAGTGCAATAACACAGGGAACACCAAATTAACAGACCCTGGCAATTGCAGAGAGACTTCAAAGGCCTCCTGCATGAAGCACTTCATAATGAGCCCTGAAGGGCAGCCCGTGCCTGGAGCATCTCTGTGTCTGCTTCATTTGTGCTGTAAAATCTGAGCAGAGCTTTTGAGTGCAGGGCATTTCCAGAGTGCCCTGAGTGCCTGGGTGTCACACACCCACCTGCTGCTGCCTCTGTCAGAGTCTCTGTGTCAGCCTGCTGAGCTCTCTGCCCAAAATGTGCCCCAGCAGAGCTGCCAGAGGGTGGTTTTTGTCCCTGTCGCAGTCCCCTGAGATGAAAAGAAGCATCTTTCAGCTGTAAAGATGGGAGAGAAATAATTCTCAAAGCTCAGGCTGCTGTGAAAGTATAAAAGTAGACAGTTCTATTCTTGGTAATTTTAACAATTGTAACTTCCATTTTTTTCTACATAGAAGATAATTTATAGGCACATCTATAAACAAACCCCACAAAGAAACTGTAACTCTTTATTCCTTTTTTCCTTCTCCTTACTTCTATTATTATTATTCTCTCCTTAATTTCATTCTACATATCTGTGTGCATTTTCTTGAAGTGCTACTGAAAACCTCCTGAAAGGCTTAAAAGAAGTAAAAAAAAAACTTAATTGTAAAGCCCTGCTTGCTGCTCAAACTCAGTAGAATTCTTCAGAAGGAGACTTTTCCTTGTTAATGCTAATGCTTGAATAAAAATCTTTTTGTCATCTATGGCTGCTTGCAGCTGGCATCGTTTCATCCAGGAGCAGTGGGARCAAGTCTTACACTTTACCCTGAAACTGTTTAGGAAGTGGTTGGGTCTTTTGAGAAGGAAAATCTTTCACAAGATTACTGGAGTTTGTAGATGACAGGAAAACCCACGTAAGATTACAGGAATCCTTCTGCTGAGGGGAACAGCTTTGTGTTCTGTTGGGAAATTATCTGATAAATATCGCTTCTGTGGGACACATTGCTCTGCTTTTATTAAAGCAAAAAGTCTGGAAAATTACCTAAAGCCTGGGATAGCAAAATGTCCAGCAAAAGCAAGGATAACCAAAATACCTTTTAAGAGTCTCTTGTTCCAGGGTGTTACCAGAAGGATGCTTGCTGTCCATTATTACCTGATTTCTGACAAGATGCAAAGTATTTAATGGTCTTACTTAACTCTGTGGAGTGCAGTTATTGAAAGAATTAACAAGAAAGTAGCAGAAACAAGTAATATCTGCTCTGGTTTTTATGTTGGTGCACAATGAGCTGAGTTGCATTCAGAATTTCTGCCTGATTTTGTGTACTTTATCAGGCTGTTCTACCCAGTTACCTCCCCTATGCACTGCAGCCTGTTCCAAAAATACCATATTTCTTGGAAGCTTCAGTAGTAAGAGAGAAAATCACATTTCATTCCATTTACCTAGGAAAAATCAGTTCTTCTAAAACAATGTTTCAGCTGACTGGAAGAGTAATCGTTTTCTGAAAACAAAAAGTAATAAACTCCTCATCTTCCAGGGTTTTGTTCTGTTGGTGGTGTTTTATTTTTTTCTTTTTGTCCTGCAACACATCATAGCCCTTTAATGTAATTCTGTTTTCTTCATTTTAATCAGTTTATCCTTTAACTACAAGATTTCTCTGCCTGCCTCTCTTTTCCCTTTAGCTTTTAGACAAAATTAGTACAAAGTAGGAAAAATCAAAGACCAAACCAAAGCTGGATTTCCAGTTAAGTCTCCAAATGAGAACTCTCTAAATGAGAACATCCTGCTGGGGAGATTTCTGTTTTGAAAGAGAAACTTYCCTTTAAGATAAATGTCTAGATTTTGTTCAATTTGGTCAGTGTCATTGACAAGAAAATTGATCATCATACTCCATAAATCCATTTTTTCATGCAATGCATGGTGTAGTAGACAGCACTTGAGTTTTGTTGGGCGGTGCTGCTGCCCCTTGGATTGTTCTTTCTGCTTTGGTGTTTTTTCTCTTTGTGATCTGTCATGAATGATGTGTAGCAGACTTACAGAATTTAGGAGCTTTCAGACACTGGCAAAGCAGCATGTCTGCCTGAAAATTAACCTAATTTCCTGAGCTGGGCATTACAGCAGAAACACAGGGTGAGACGTGCTCTCTTACCTTCCTCTCTCACCGATTTCTTTCTGGCATCAGTTTTGCCCAGTTACACAAAACAAACACCAAAAGTCGCTTTAGAAACAAAACTCCAAAGCCTTGTTAAAGCCACTTACTCTTCAAGATGTATGCTTTCTAGAAAAAGTTGAGCTCAGTTCTGTATAAATCAGAATCTTTGCGAAAATACTGTGTTTTATGACACCAGAGTGACACTCCTGTGAAAAATTGTCCTCTGCTTGTGAGGATTGATGCCCTACCCAAAGCACAGTTGTGAAACAGCACTGTGAAAAAGGACTGCTTTGGACAGGTTAAATTTTTTTATAGGGTAATAGATGAATGCAATTTGTTAAAATACCACATGACTGTCTTGAATTGGAGTTCAGCTTTTTAGTGCAAGAAATRGCTTGTGTTGTGCTTGAGTTTTTTCAGATGGCTCATTCTTAGGCATTAAACAAATGACTGCCACACTTAGCAGAGAGCTGGCAAGGGGTTAAAAAAATCTGAATGTGAAAGATAATCGCTTTTGAAGATGCCAGGGACATCAAGGTGTTCCTTGTCCTATTTGATCAAGATTAAACATCCCATGTTTCTCACAGCAGAAGCTAAACTCATCAAAGAGGGGAGGTTTTGTAGGCAGCGCTCAGCAGGCTGTTTGTTTTCAATATATAATGGTACAGCTAGTGAAAGTCCTTTTTAAAGAATTGCCTGATTTAAATCCTTGATGGGAACACCACCCTTGGACTGGGGTAGGACTGTGTCTTAGGTGGAAAAAACGGTGGTCCCTTAGTTTCCATGCAAATTTCTCTAACAACTAAGACCTCTGATGGATAGCTGTGGTAATATTTTAGAATACTGTCATATTCAATGCTCTTCAGGACTCAAATTCTTTTCTCTCCTTTTATGGATACATCTCATGAGCAAGAGTTTCACAATGATGATGCCTTTACTGCAAAACTCGAATTTTTTTCAGATTTGTGTTTTCTCTTSGGTTCTGCCACAGTGTTACTGTTGCCTTGAACAGCCAGTTTTTAATAATGACGCAGACATGGTTAAGGGGATAAAAATGTTTGGCCTCAGTATTTGGATCCCAGGTGCAGAACTTGATGGCAGAATGCACACACGTGTACAGCATGGATAAAAGTTTTATAGATTTCAGGAATTAGCATATCTATCTAGGATTCCCCTATAAGATACAAGTTTTATAGATTTCAGGAATTAGCATATCTATCTAGGATTCCCCTATAAGAAACTTCACAAACGCAGTAACGTTCACCTATTCTAATGAATCCCCCCCCGCAGGATGAGGTCAGAGCTCAGTTTACACAGGATGTTCTGGACAGAAGGCTTCACCCAAGGCTGGAGCCTCAGGTTTAAGATAGCACAGGACACACTGATCCCTTCCTCAGGATGTTTGGTCTCTCTGCCCAGCAGAACTCCTAAACTAAGCTGGAAAATCAGAGTACAGGAATTACAAGCATGCKGGCTAAGGGGTACAGGTTGATGCATAGAGGGTACAGAAAAATGTAAAAAGGAAAAGCAAAAATCATTATCACAAAATATCCTTGACTTGGAAGCGACCCACGAGGGTCATCAAAATCCAACTCCTGTCCCTGCACAGGACACTCCAAGAGTCACACCAAATGCYTCAGAGCATTGTCCAAACACTTGTTGAGCTCTGTCAGGCTTGGTGCTGTGATCACATCCCTGGGGAGCTGTTCCAGTGTCTGACCACCCCCTGGATGAAGAAMCTTTTCCTGATACCCAACCTAAGCCTCCCCAATGCAACTTCAGGCCATTCCCTGGGCTCCTGTCACTGTCACCACAGAGCAGAGATGAGYGTCTGTCCCTCCTCTTCCCCTTCTGAGGAAGCTGTAATTGCAATGAGCTCTCCCCTCAGTCTCCTCGAGGCTGAACAGACCAAGTGCCCTCAGCCACTCCTCATTGAGCACCCCCCCATTGCCCTCCTTTGAACACTCTCTAACATCTTAATGTCTTTTTCATATTGTGGCGCCCAAAACTGCCCCCAGCACTTGAGGTGAGACTGCACAGCTTGGAGTAAAGCGGGAAAATCACCTCCTATACTTACCAGAGAGCTGCTTGGTTTTATAACACAATTAAAGCAATTTTAGTAAACCATTCATCATTTCAGTACTGGTTATAACTCTTGGATGGAAGAGGGCGTGTGACAGCATTGGGGAYAGGCAGTTGGCATGGTCAGTGGCTGAGATGTTGGATAATGTCAAAATCATGTCCAAAATGATGGATTGTGCTGTCCCTTAAAATGATTTTAGCTGTGTGTTGGTCTTTATTTGTCTTCAGAAAAATGCTGGCCCTTAGAAGAATCATTTCATTTTTGACATACTACAAAAAGTATGTGACTCAGCAGAGTGAAATGCCCTGCAGACACCACATCCATCAGTGACTATTCATTAGTTCAATAGTACACAACACACAGTTCTCATCCAATTAATTCTGCCCATTTGGTAGAAATCTAGAAATCTAAGCTCACAAACAGTTGGAGTGGGAGAAATCTTGTTTTCACAGGGGTCAAGGTAGATCTTCTTTCTCTTCTGGTTGTCACAAAATTTCATTTTACACATTTGTGGACATGAAATATTAGACAGCATCTTGCTCCAAGTAAAAATGAGCCTACACAGGCACACTTTGTCCAGAGATCCTAAAAGATACAAAAAGCTTTTAATCTTGTGAGAAGGCTGCAGCTTTATAAAACACGTATCTGTTCTGATCAAGTCCTCCACAGAAATTAGTGCAAATTTTTGACTCAARTTCACTTTGAAAACATTTTACCCTGATATAAATTTTATACAAATACTAACCAATTTGTCTGGTATTTCCCTTGCACTGGCAACTTTGCATAGGCAGGAAAAGCCTTGACTTGGCAGGACTTTCATCTTGTATGCATAACTTCCACCCAGGAACTTTCACTTCTACGATGATTATAAAAATTGCTATCCAGAACTTTCATCTTGTCTCTGTTGTGTTCCCTCATGTTACCAGCAGTAATTACAGGAAAATGTTCTGTAGCATTTTAGTGAAGCCCGAGAGGCTGATTTACTGAGATTTTGGGAATCTCTTTTCTTTCATAGCCTTCACCTCGGGCTGWTAGAGCCCAGCACTTCCAAGAATCATGCTGGATTCTCCATAATCAAATGCTACTGGAAATGGTTTGSATTTTCATGTTATCTGTCACCTTAAGGGAGTGATAAAATGTATTACCAACTGATTCAGCTTCACTATGCTAAAAACTCTCCACTGCATCATTTTCAGCACACTTCTGGGCTGAAACATTCCAGCTGCTTCAGAGTATTTAGCAGAATTACACCTTATCAAAGGGTGGGAGATAGAGTGTAGTATCCCATTGCACCACCAGATAGAATTTTACATTTTGGAATTTAATTATGCAAGTTGTATTAGGGTAGCAGTTCTCTATCTACTTTAATCCAACTCCTTATCATTTGAGAGAATATCACAATTGCTGCTAATTTACTGCTGGTGATACCAATGATCTCTAGGGGTAGCTTTACCCAGCCCTTGTGATGTCAAGGGAGAAAGGTCCAAAACCAGAACTATTTAAAGGAAAAAGTGAGGAATGAAAGAAAATCTGCTTTGAGTAATGCCTTTCACATGCCTTTAAATCAGTCACTGAAAGACTTTGCAGTAGCATAGAGCTGAGTTCTAACATTTTACAGACAACAGTATTCTGTAACAATAAATCTGAACTCTTTACTCCAAACCAAAAACCTCTAACAGAATGCACGGCTTTTGGAAAGAATTGATTCTCTTTAAAGTTCTCTTTGCCTTCTGAGCATAGAGGAAATCACAGAGATGAGGTTGTCTTTTGAGATCTGCAAAAGAGCTTTGTCCCCATTGCATCAAATTCTGCCTGATACTGGATCTGGACAGTGGCCAGTGTAATTTTGGAACATTAGAGAAACCTTGGAGCAGATCTTCAGCCAGAAATTCTCACACAAGTGGAAACAAAAATCYAAATATTTTCTGTGCCRAGAAAGAACATTTCAAACTTTTTATCTTTTTTTTGGGGCACATTTTTCAGCCTGCTCTGTTGTTGACAGTCAGGAAGTTCTTAGGAAACTCTGATGGTGCACTGAAATTTGCTGTTACAGTGATAATATCATGAGACTAACAGAATGCAGCATCAATTATCTTTCCCCAGTACATTGGCATCATTGCTGTCAGTCATCATTGCAGCATATTTGAAATATAGGCTTACAGTCCTACAAGAGCGGGGAAGGAGAGGTGAGTGAAAATGAAAAGAGCACTGGGAGGTCAGACTACAAATTTCATCTGTCTTTCCCCTTTCTTAGTGCCTTTTGGCAGCTTCCTATCTCTATCCTTTAAAGATTTTCTCTTGCCATTTGCTTTAGTAAAACTTTATTCAGATTCATGTTTATTGGAAATGAAACAGGGAACAACAAACCTTCAGTGCCATTACACAGTGAAGTGATCAAAGGGCTGCTGATGAGATATAGAAAACTTGCAGAAACAGTCTTGTATTTATTTATGTATTTATTTATGTAGCAGATACCATGCCTTTCATTCACTTTTTCCTTAAAGTCAGAACTTGAAACATTAGTTAATTSTGAGAAAAACGAGTTTTCCTATAAGCTTTGCACATTTCTGTGGGTTTACTCAGCAGCAGTTTGTGTTCCAATGGGAATATTTGAAGAATAATGTCTTACTAAGCAGGAATCCCATGTATTCCCTCTCTGCAACTCAAAGAGTAATATTCTATTCACCAGAAACTAAGTATATGCCATCAACACAATTTCAGTTACTGTGCATATATTTGCTTGAAATGACTGCTGGSAAGTGCATGGAAGCAAAGACTAAAACTTCATTTGTTCTTTCTGCTTATATTCATTATTTTCCCCTGCCATGCCATCATCAACATCCCTGCTGCAGCTGAAGTTAATGGCACAAAGGGCTTTGTAATTTCAAATTAAGATAAAGAACAGATGCACATCCCTAAAACCTCTCATCTCTAGCACACCTATTTTGGCTCTGAGCAAATAATCATCCCAATACATTGCAGAAGAAAATAAACAGCAAATACGTCTGTTGTAGAACCCAAAAATTTCTTTAAACTCAAATAATTTCAAGACAACTCTGTGAGACATCTTGCTAGGGATGAACTGCAAGATGCAGCAATAGTTTCTTTGCCTTCAATAGTACTTCCTTGACACAGYGTAGCTTTCAAAATTGAGTTGTCATTGGCATATTTTTATGTGTTTTTAGGAATTTAACATATATATCAATACTGAATGTTAGATCTGCTTTCTTGTTCCTTTCTTGTRGTTCTAAAAAAAGTGTTAGAGTAAATTTTACTGTGCTGTTGAACAGGAGCCTAAAGGTCTCTTGTCAAGCTTTTCCTGGGTTATCCAGACTTTTCAGTGAGGTGGTTGTGTGTGCTTCTCCCCTGTGACAGAGTGGTGGGGTTTTCATGAGTTTTATCTGTGTCTTCTTGAGCCAGGAAATGCTGCCGTGTACTGTCATTGTATATCAGTATTTTGAATAATTATGAATTATAATTATAATAATCAGTAATTGTGATTAATTACACCCTCTTCCCTCTGAAAAGAAAAGAAAATATATTATTTGTGTGGCAGAAAAACGAATGGCAAAACTACCTGTCAGCTTACAAGTGTTAGGGTTTTCCAGTGCCTGCTTTTCCATGTGTAGTTCACTTTTCTGTGAACAGCTGCACAGTTTAAATTTAACTCTCATAGTCTGCTTCTCCATTCACATATCCATAACCTCAGAGATATGTAAGGGGTATGAAGTGTCCAGAAATTATCCTTTGGAGTGACTCTTTCTTCCTTTTTTCTTTAAATTATAACTCAGTCAAAAAAAAAAGAAAAAAAAAAGAAAAAAGAAAAATAAAAAAGAAAAAGAAAGTACAACACAGCTTAAACAGATTCCCCTTGCACAGGCACTGAAAAATTAAGAAAGCTAGGTTACAAATCAGTAGGGGAGATGAGTTTCAAAATAGATGCTTATTTATTGAAAATATCCTGCTAACACTCCCCAGTGGAGCAAGCTAAAGACTCTTGTCAAGAATATATCACCACACAATTTAATCACCACRCTGGTCAGCTGTTTGCATAAAATAATAATGTGGCATTTAGTCTTTTTGTGAACCTCACATACCTATCTGTAAAATGCATAGCATGTTGTAAAATTCATATAATACCTCGGAGGAGTTTTGTAAGGCCAGGCTAATTAATGTCAAGCAGTCAGCTGAAATTTGCTCTTTCAGCAAAATTAATTTWTCTAAACCTTCACAAAAAGAAGATTTCTTAATACTTTTCCCTAAAGGTCCTACAGCCATCACGCTGACCATTTATTATTTATACATCAAAGTCACAGTGTAGGAGAATAATGGGCAGGCCAGAAATCTTGAAAATAGTAGGTTGCAAATGCGGTCTTATTAGGGACAGAAAAGTGAAATAAAGAGTGAGTGGARCTAAAGAACAGTTTATGACACCCAGCTTGCATGGCACTGTGCTTGGAAATGGTGGAAAAAATTGTAGGATCACCATGATAATCACCATTATCACCACAGCATTTACTCTTCCTTGGATATAACCATGTGATTTGAGGCTGGAAAGACAATCCAGATTCTGTTTATCTTTGAGAAATACTGAGGAATCTCCTTTTGTAAGTCTTCCTTGGCAAACCAGAATACATTTCTCATGTTATTACTCCTTTCTTCAGCATCACTGCAAAACAAAGCATCTGCCAAAAAAACTCATTCAGAGATGGTTAGGAGGTGAAAGGGATCTCAGATTTTGTAATTCCTGATGGAGGTATCTGATTGATACAGAAAGTACTGAGCATGGATGGTGTAGAGCCACTGCCATTTACCAAATGCTGAAAGGAAAGGTGYGTGTGACCTCTTATCCGTGTGTACTAAACTGTAAAACGGCGGAAAAGGGGCAGTAAAAGGAACAAAGGAATTTTCCTGTCACAGAAGAAACKGCAAAGGATTCCACAGCTCCCTGTTTGCCGCACTGAGGACGAAGAGGAGCCCTGGAAGCAGCGCTGTGTTCATGAGTTCATGGTTCAACACCATGGATCTCCAGGTGGGTCAAGGTTATAGAGATACACCAACCTGGAGGACTCCATGCTGTTGAGCTGTTCCTAAGCAGCGGAAGTCAATAAACTCCTCTCAGCTCCCAGGTTGTTTCCCCCTGTCTGCCTCTGGAGCTCTTCTGMCTGCGTTGTTCGCGCTCACTTTGGAGGAAATCACCCGTGGAGAAAACCCAAAACCTCACACAGCTGACGAGGAGGAGCAAAGCATCTCTCTGTGGGGACTAAAGCACGATCAATGCTGACACTGAGGAGATTTCCAGGCTGTTACTGAACGCACATGCACGTGGCTGCAGTGGATTTTTCTTCCATCTTGCTGTGAACGCTGCAAATTTCAGTGCTTTGTCAAAGGGAGAGGTGAATGGGTGGATGATGTCCTCTGTGAAACCTTTAGAATAACAAGTGTTATTTTAGGATAACTATCTAAAGCAAAGGAATCAGGCATGTTCTGAAAGGGTATGCCTACACTGTCACAAATGTATGGGTATGAGGCTATTCTCCAACACAAGTGGATGGATGCCTTCCATCCTCAGTGAATCCCACAGCAGCTCTGAATTCAGGTTATTGATGATTTTTTGGAGAGAGGAGAACCTGTGTCCGTCACAGTCTCTGCATGAGCCCAAACTCTTGTTTAAGGGTTTTAGGCAGAGCAGGCTGTGGCCTGAGCCCGTTACTCTCCCACATGTGTGAGAGACAGCTCTTTCCTTTTTTTCTGGAAATTTGAGCTATAAACACCAGTGTGGATGGAATGCTTTGAGGTCATGGGGAATGGCACCCTTGCACCCACTTTTGAGCTCTCTTTACACCTGGAAGTGTAGACATACCTCTGGAGGATCATGTCTCCTGCATGACAGTAAGTTTTATGTGCATTGTGGTAATTAAATATMAAATCCTCTGTTGTTCACGTGGGTAAAGGCAACTCTTGTCATTCTGGAACAGGGGAATTACCTTGGAGCAGCAGGCAGCTGCTCAGGTTGAAGACCTTGTAGCTCTAGGGTCGCTTGCTTTTTGCATCTGAGAGCACCAAGGCTCTTCAAGGATATTGACAATGAATTTTAGCAAACCAGGAATTTTTTCTCTCAGGAATTGTCAGTGGTAAAGCTTAGGCCCTTGTTTACTGGGCTTATTTACATTTTCTGTTTACTATACAGGGTTTCTATTTGAGGGTAAGATAGGAGGGTGGAAGAGAACAGACATGAGCAAGAACTCTGTAATGCAGGATGCATCCTTATGCATGCTTCACTGAACCGTGRTTTAAATATATCTGCTGTGCCACTGATGAGCAATCTCAAAGTGATGGGATTTTCAGAGGGCTCTTTTGATTTCCATAAGGCATTGCTCTTTTCCTTGAGGAAAAAAGTAAATAAAAGAGATTAAGAGAGTGAAAGAATTCTTTGGGGGATAAAAKGACTCTTGGAGACAAATAATGCTCCATTATAATACAGTATTGATTGTGACGTGGCTGTGAGTTACACAGAATTTTGAGCTCCCTTGCTCTCTGTTTCATGTTTTATGAACTGATACAGGATCCACAGCTGAGGGGCTTTTTTAATTTTTCTCCCTGAGTCATTACAGCTGTTAGTAATGACTGGGAAAGGGGGCACTGATAACCAGGGAGGGTRTGTGCMGTGTATTTYCCTCTTTCCAGTGYYCTCTTATCTCACTGCCGAGCTGATCAGGGTAACAGCCCTCTCCAAAGCAATTGYCACCAGCAACAGAGAGCAAGAAAGCACATGGGGTGTCATTTTTGTGCTGGTTGTCTAATGTCACAAGAAAAACCTTTTGGACTCCAATGTGGCCAGGAGTCACCAGATATTGTTACTAAGCAGAAACAGTTTGAATCAGGAACAAATGAWTGCTCCTGTTTATTCCAAAGGGCTCCATGGCATAGCGTGTTAAATTYTGGCTCTGTGAATGGATTGAAGTCCAGCAGATCACTGATGGTTTTGAAAACAATATCCACCCAATGATGTACCTTTTTGTTGTCCTCAAGCTCTGGAGCAGAATGGGAGCTTGCTGAGGCCGAGGGGCTCCAAACTGCCTGTACTCATCTGTCTGAATGCCCAAAGAGAGTCAGCTGTAATCATCATCCCTGTTTTTCCCTTGTCTTCTGAAAAAGAAAATATGTTCCTATTCCCTCAGGTTCCTTTAAGGAACTGTGCACCAACTTTTATGGGTTTAGGGCTTTTATCCCTGTGTTTATGGCTCTTATTTTTAGACTGTGATTGGTGCTGAATTACAATACACCATGACAGCTGCTTATTCACATATTGTAGCTGTAGCTTTGACTTCAGTCGCTCTCTGCCTCATTGCAACCTCTCTTAAAAATGCAAACATGCTTAAAAGATAGATGATATTTTGAACTTAAGCAAAAAAAAAAAAAAACCAAAAAACAACCCACAACCAATTTTCTTTGTTTATGAAATTTCATGGCATATGGGTGTTTGTTAGCAGGGTGACTAGTCCCAGCTGGTTTTGTTTTGTTTGCAAAACAGAGTAAAGCGTACTGC
This sequence comes from Malurus melanocephalus, assembly GCF_030028575.1. NCBI lineage: Eukaryota > Metazoa > Chordata > Aves > Passeriformes > Maluridae > Malurus > Malurus melanocephalus. The sequence goes on from NW_026624262.1 coordinate 37,554, forward strand.
AAACTGGCTAATCAACTTGTCCTTTTCAACCTGCTGATTCCATAAAAGCTGTAAATCCATCCTTTCCATTCTGGTGTGGCTGGATAAACGATGTGGAATCTGGGTGCCACAAGCTGCAGAGCTGATCCTACAGACTAATCCAGTTTAATATGGTACAGGGCAGGGTTTCTAGATCTGTTCACTTCGATATGATTTAGAATTTGCTTTTTCCCTTTCCCTCTTTTCCTTATGCAYACATGGAAAGAAAAGGGAGTAGAGAAAAGGGGAGGAATTCTCATCTTCTAGATGTGAACTAAGAGAATGTTGGTGTAGGGTTGTGCCACTGTCAGCACAGTGAAGGTTGCTGTATTATTTCCTCCTGAGCAGCCCATGCTGCTTCCTATATAGAACACTAAACAACAGCCTTCACAAAGTGYAAAAGTTTCCCTGGGCTCTTTTGGGATTCCTTTGGGATTCTACAAACAACAGATATGGAATAATTTTCACCTCAACCCCATAAATCTCCCCAGATCAGCCTCATGGAAGGCCATTCCTCAACAAGCATCTTTTGAAACTAAAGATTTGTGTTGCTCTCAATTCCTTCCAGATGTTGGAATGTTTCGAGGATTGGAAACTTTCTTTCAAAATATTAGATGCTATCATGACCTGATTTGCAGAACTGGGATTTTAAGCGAGAAAAACAAACAAACAAACAAACAAAAAAAAAAACAAAAACCAAACCCAGACACATGCCATATTGAAATTATAGGATCTGGCAGTACTAGATTTTGCATCTGATTTATTGAGGTATTCAGGTTTTTGTTTGGGTGTGGGGTTTGTTTTTGGAGGACTTGTTCTTCCTAGTACATTATTATTTTCATTCTTAGAAAAACAAAACAAMAACAAAAYAACAACAAAAGAACTAAAACAACYCCCACAACAAAACCAACAAAAAAAMCCACAAAACCCACAATGCAAAAWRCACTAAAGARCCATAGATTAAAAATTCRTTTTGTTAATCRATATTATTTYATTGGATGAGGAAATTAACACTCTCCTGAAGGATTTCAGTGAGATGAAAGCCAGTTTGAAACATGATAGAACCTATTCACATGTTGGATTACTGTTCTCCCTTTGTTTCTATAGCTGCTTGAGGAATGTGTCCATCTCAAACTGATCACCCTGCACGTTCCTTCCTACCCCTCCTTACACCACCTGTGACACAGATTTTTTCTTTGAGGGCTATGTGACAGGAGAGATCTTCATCAAATTCCCAGCTAATATCAGGCCACTCCTGTTAACACTGCTTGCTGCCTTCTTGAAGGCCACAGGATGAGCTTTCTTGTTTTCTGCATCAAAGATCTTCATTATTAGAGCTCCTCAGTGGGTGCCTTTGATGGGYTGTGGTGGAACAATGCCATTAACAGCGTTCTGAAGGAACAGCAGAACACAAATCTGCACAGTTAATTTAGCCTCAGCCTGAAGTGTGAAAAAGACACTTCTTGATCCACGTTATGWGTGTGTCCTTGAAGATTCCTGCTCAGCTGAGTGGCCAAACCAASATTTTCTATTGTTAGCAACGTGCAGCTATTACAATCTGGGAGGATCAGCAGAACTGCCAGCTCTGCCTCAGTCACTGCACTTTTATTGGAGCAGGGTTTAGGCTCTAGGCTGGGCTTGCAAGGCTTGGAGACCCTCAGAATGACTTTTTATTGGTGTACTGAACTTCATGACATAGAAATCTACACAAGGCAGCAAACATGAACGAGAACCCTACTTGGYAGTTTCACAGCGTGGCTTTTGTGGTTGCTGCTGATCTTTGCAGTGAGGGTAAAGAAATCTCATTATTGGAATCTGTTTCCACAGTTATTCCATTATTAACAATGGAATATATTCCACTATTATCCCTGTTTCCAGGACTTCCATCTCATTTCCACCAACTGTGAGTTSTGTCTCACACATGTAATGGAAAGAAGGAAATAATGCCTTTAGCCAGAAAACTTTGTGTTCACAGGTTCATTTTACCTAACAATAGCCAAAGGAACCAGTGTGCTTTAAGGGCCATTTCTAATGCCCAGGTAAATGAAAAATAACTTTTCTCTTTAGTAAGCACCAAGAATTCCCTAACACAGTTGTGATGATGGGTCTTTTCTTGGAGTGRGAAGCTTCACAAAGGAAATTTGCTCAGGCCAGTGAGAAACCCTAGTTAGCAGTGGAGGTGGGATTCCTCCCATTTAGGTTCCAAAATGCACTTACAAGCTGATTTTCTGGTCTACAAGCTCTGGCTAGGGTTTCTGTGTAGTAAAGAAATATCCACTGGTGGCACTTAATTCAATTTCACAGTGGGAATAAAGGAGAGGGGACAGATTCCCTTCTGGAGGCATCTCTGTGAGGTTCTTTGCTGTAGAGGGACCCTAAATAKCTTTGTTAAGGTACATAACTTCCAGAACACTAAAATCAGGCAGAGAGGATACCACAGAATAAGAAGGAAAAATCACTTCCTAAGTCTGTTTTTCTCGTTGTCTCCTCTTTCCAGCCTCAAACCCCAAAGAATATTTGTTTCAACCAGAAAGGGGAACCTTCTTATAGTCCCTTGATATAAAGGTTCTGAGAAAATTTGAAGAGCAATGAAAAAGGTGCAAAATAYCCAGTGACAGAGACCTGGTGTTGTACAGAATGTGCCTCTTTCYCTTGGTACTTGAAAGAAGATATTTTTGCTTGTTCTTCCCCCTTGCCACCTACCCTGTTAAGGCTTTAGAATTTGCTGTGGAAGTTATTGGGAGAAAACCCATTGATTTCAGCAGGGTTTTTATCAGCAGGGCAAGGTGTGTCTGTGAAGAACTTGTCATTTGCACGGAGTCAAGCATTTCAGTAGCCTCTGCTTTTGAAAAAAAAAAAAATAGAAAAGCAAAAAGTCTGTGGTCTGGGACCCTGAAACACTCTCTAACTCCCAGCACAATATTTGCAATACTCTGCCTTAGTTGGAAGGTACAGAGCAAGCTACCTCTGTTTAGATTTAGGTTTTTTCTTATCAAATAAAGGTATGCCCATACCTAATTCCTGTTTAATTAATGGTGCCTCCAGAGGAAGATTCAGAGTTCCCAAGAAAATTCCCCTTGTATTAGATACTGAACAAACMGTGAGCTCCCACTTAGCTCCAGACAGCTTAATTCTTGAAGTTCCATAATAAATCATTTTCAGAAAAAAATGAGATAACCAATGCTCCACTAAGTTACTGCTATTCATGATCTTAATCCTCCTTTCTAACTTCATGTTCCTCATGTCTCTGCATTTTTAACATGAAAACTCATCTTCTGGAGAAGGAAAAAATGCTGTGGGTTTTTTATTGTTATTCTTGCTGTTTTGTGGGAGTTTTTTGTTTGTTTAAGGTTTTTTCCCTTCTTTTTCTAACTCACTTTCTAAAACTATGACAAGCTGCACTGTTTATCAATTACAATTGTATTTACCTGGGTATAAAACTCTCTGATGTCAAAGGATTTTTTTTTTCCCAGCAGAGAAATTTAATTTCAAATTACTGAATCCCACATGAAGATTTTATTTTGGTCTCATATTAATTTTAAAAAATCCATCCAAGTAAGATTTCACGCAATGAATTTTGGATTTATAGCCTCTTTTTTTCTCCTGATGCCAGACAACACAGCCAGTGAGTGAATAATGTTCTCCCTTTTGCAATGCACAGTTTTTCAAACACTGTTATAGTTTCTTTTTTATCTGTCTCTTTTCTTGATCAGCAACAACTTGTATCAGTGTTAAGATTTCAGTTTGCCTTTTTCTACTTGTTTTTAGGGCATCTCAAAATTAAATTCCCATAATAGAAAATACTGAATCKTTAAAGCCTAAAAATTAGTTTTTCTGCACGCCCCAGAACAGGTGAACTCCATGCTAAAAGCTGGACAGATTTAAATTTTTATTGCAGTTTTTTTCCATGCAATTTCTTAATGTCTGTATACTGACAATTACTGGGGTTTGCAGTGTCTGTCCTGCTGTGAGGGATTGCTTTGAACTCCTAATTCTCCTGATAACCTTTCTAAAATGGACATAAATTTGAAAGTAATGTCCAACTGAAATTTTTTTGGGATGTTCTGTGAGCAAAGAATTGAATCTTAAAAAAATGAAAGTACTGAGCAAGGTTTGCTTTATTCTGAGGTCACTCACCCTTGTTGCCTTGTGGCAYTTTATAAATACTGAAACTGCATAGATTCCAAAGATCTATGCAGGAAGTTTTACATCCCTTCTTTTAGTCTTTGACCCATTTAATTCTTTATTTGATCTTGGCAGAATCWTGAAGGGAGCCCAGTAGAAGCATGAAGTGACTTGATTTAGAAAAACGTACACAGATAAATGCTTGTATTTTTAGATTGCATGTAAAGACAAATGACTGTAAATAGAAATCCCATTAAGTCAAAAGGCATTTTATCTTTAGCAAGCTCTAATATCAGCATCTCAGCGACTGTGCTACGTGACACAGCTTCATCACAGTCGACAGAGGAACAGTTTGGTACAGCCATAATATTTCCAGCATCTCACAAACTGCAGGGAGCCCTGTGCAGAGAATTCTTCTTCCATTTGAATGCAAGTCATTCATCTCACCTTTAGAATGTGTGTGCAAGTATCTTCCTCAAATTATCTCAATATGAGCGACAAACTCAATTGTAATCATGGAAGAATATTTCTTTTTCTTTCACTTTTTTAGTCGTCACCACCACCACCACATCTGAGGGTTTTTTTACCACTGATTGCTCCCTTTTATCCTTTCTGAGCTCGTTCCAGAATTTTCAAGAAAGAGAGGTGCATGTAGATGGTGTTCCATAGCTACACTGAAATTATGAGAGAGATGTCTTCAAATGGAAGAATTACTATATTTTTATATAACATATAAAATTATCATTCTGATACAGAATGGAGCTGCTGTTYTGTGCACTCATAGACATTCACTTCACTAAAATCATATTGCTAGTCATCCTTAAGAATGCCAAACAAGTCAATAAGGTAAAGGTGAAAATAACAGAGAGTAAAAATGGGAAAGAGTTCTAAAARCACCCACTGGTATATGACTCCTCTTCAGGGCTTTCCTGCTCGCCTTGTCATGGTGTCATGATTAGAGATTTTTAAAAATTATATCAGAAGGTGCTAGAAGGGAGACTGTGATGCTTTTACTCCATGGAAGCAGTGCCAAGGATATCTTGATTTTCCATGATAGGTATCAGCACACCCTGATATTAAAGACCTCTGTGGATGGAAATGGTAAAAAAACTCTGTTGATACCTTGATCCAGCATTTACCTCTCCTTTTAGCTAGAACCTTTACCTAGTAAGGAATCAAAATCTCCTTTTCTGCAGGTCAAARTAATTATTCCTTATGCTATTGCTTATGAGTGCAGAGAAAATGTCTCATCCTCTGAAASAGCTTTCTGAAATTCRAACTTTTCTAGAAAGAAAAAAATGMAAWTCTCCTAWTTTTCAGTCTATTGCATGATTTCTTGACCTCTGATCACTTAAATTCTACTTCCCTGTACCCCTGAAAATACATTGGGGAATTTCTGAAAATGGTGTGATAAACAGATTACAGTGTTGCAGCTGAATATTCATTATTGTAAGGTGCTGGAATAATTATTTCCCTCAACTTGCAGATTTACACATTCCAGAATCATATTTATCTTTTCATAGCAACACTGCATATTGGATCTTACTGATGTTGAGATCTCTTCCTCAGGAACAATATTCTCCTTTTTGTGTTTGCCTACCAAATTTCCACTTCCTTCATCTAGGACTTCCTTCTTGCCTTTATCAAATTTTAATTTCTGATTTAATTTGTTCACTTTGATCACTTGAGATTCTCATTCTTATGCTCGTTGCTTATCACTTTTACCCACATATAAATATTGGCAAAGTTTGTGGGCGATCAGGGTTTTTTTTGGGGAAAGATAATTAAATTTAGTGGAACCCCCTCTAGTTTGTCTCCAGCTGGACTTTTGAAGGAAATGTGCTCATCCATGTTGCGGTATCAGCATAGTGGTGTGGGAGGGCAGCTGCTGCTTWTTGGTTGGTAAATTACCTTTTTTAAGTGTTTTAATTAATACTGTTCTTTGTTATCTGTGTTGCAGCATAGCACACTAGCTCATATTTTTTCTTCATTGCTCAAACCCCTTTAAATGTATTGCTTTTTSTCATTTTCATTGCAAATTGATATTCTGAGAATTTGTCTTCAAGCTTCACTGATAAAAATTTCCTGAGAACACATTTCACAAAAAACATCTACTTGAAGAAAAAGTAAAAAAAAAAATATGTTTAAGATAATTGTGAGTTTCAATTCAAAATTACAGCATCATATTTCACAGAGAAGGGGAAAAATCTCCTCCCCTCCTCTCATTCCTGCACCCACAAGGACATATGACAAAAAGAGGTGTCATCCCATCAACATCCTGGCCACCACCAGCAATWCAGACATATTCCTAAAATGTGATATTTCATTCTAAGAATTTTCCTGAATAAGTGCCTGCTTAAGTGCTTTCTCAAGTCATAGCAGAAGGAAATTTGTATTATTTTTCCATCTCCTCCATTATTTCCTAAATATATATTCATATTGTTTCATTTCTAGGCTGTTTGTGTTCTTGAATTAATGAATATGTAAAATAAAATTAAATCAAACAGCTCTCCCAGTAGCCACATTAGAGGATATCACTCCCCAGATCAGCCATATCACAGAGCTGTTATCTTTATTTGCAGTCTTTTGTTTTTCCTTAGTTCACAGACAGTAGTGTTGCTATTTAAGTCAGATGGGGTTTCTGGGGCAACATTTCATGGAAATCTGCATTGCAYACTTTAATGTATTACTTTATTTCAGAAAAAACTATTTGATATTCTGTCTCCTAGAGCACTATCTGCAAAATTAATATGCAGATAGAGCATATGATATGGATGCAAATTTTAAAAAATCTATCTATTACTCATTTATCTTTCTGTACCTGCAGTTCTTGAACTGAGGGCTCTGGCACTCATTAAACACACTGTGATTTTCCRGTGAAACCACAGGGTGTTGGTGCACGGAATTCAGAGCTGGGATAAAGTTTCTCAGTTTTAATCAAAATTTGCWGCCTCTAGCACAGGAGCAGGAGAAGAAAACGGGAATGAGGAGGAGAGGGAGCCAGAGGGTGGGATTTTGGGGAAGCTGTGGGCAGSTGCTGGTTTTGTCAGGAGTGTTCACAGCAGCAATTCCTGCAGGGGGACRGTGCCAGGGCTGTTGTGGTGGCACAAACATGACGAACTCTGTGTGCCACCCCTCTGCCCAAGAGTCCTGCAGCCATTTCTTGTCAGGTCTTTCCTGAACTGGTGCAAACAATGCCTCTCATTGGTACGGACAGGATTCCAGCAGAGGGAACGTGCAGCTTTGCACACAAGTGACAAAGGGTGGTGGCACTGCCAGGATGGGCTGTGGCACTCTGGGGACATTCAGCCAAACCCCATTTCCATCCAAAACAGACAGCCCCCCTCAACTCGGGCTGGGGAGGTGATAAGGCAGCACCAGGGATATTTATAAYTGCGACCTTTAGAGGGGTTATTTTCAGGAGCAAGCTCAACAAGGTGATAACCCCACCATGGTCTGGAATAATGCAGAGTTTCTGTGCCATGGACTGGCTCCTGTCACCCACAGACAGGGAGCACAGAGCTGCTGAGTGCTCTGGGGACAGGGTGCAGTCTCCTCTCACGAGCTGCTAGCTGATTTTCATACAGCCTGTCGTGGTTTGAATGAATTTAATGGGAGCAAAACACTCCCAAGTTCCAGCAAACCTCCCCCTCCTCTCCTTTCCCCACCTGGGTCCCAGAGACAAACTTTTCCACAGAGAGGAAAGTGAAAAGGGAAAAAATACTATTTATTTAAAATTATAAAAACACAAAAAAAAAAACCCCTGTGGAATCAGCTGTTAGATCCCAAAGCCTTTCTCTTCCCTCCTGGGAGTAACTTCCCCTCCGGGCCCCCAGAGGGATTGTAGAGAGTCTCTCTCCGATAGTTCACCGAAGGATCTTTCTCGGCTGTCGTGCCACAGGAAAATTCTCCAATTCTCAGATGACGAAGAAAAAAAAAATTCGAGGAAAAACAAGTCCAAAGAAAGGGAGGAAAAAAAAAAAAAAGAGCAGTCCCAGAGAGCAGGCAGCTTCTTTTCCACCGCTGATCCTGAGAGAGCCTCCCTCCAGAAAAAAACGTGTGTGTCTTGTCCCTTTCCCTCCCATTGTCCTTGAAGGGAGGAACATCACCAAACAAACCAGAGCAGTCTCGGCTAATGAATAGTTACAGAAGGGTTGTTTAACTTTCCTCTAACATAAGCAGATGATAGGAATACAATACTCAGCTAACCCAGGACACAGCCCTACATTCAGTTTTGTTTAAAAGCATCAGGGATGAGAAGAAGCAAGAAAGAGAAAGCAAGTTTTTAATGGTATTTCATTTCAGGGTTGACTGTGTATGTTTCCTAAGGTAGAATTAATGGTGATCTGATGAAAGTAGATGGATGRCAGAGCTCTGGTATTTAATGATGTGCCTGCAACATTGATTTTTTTTGTCTTTAATTTTTGTTATCTTGAAAAAAAGTCTTAGGAAAAAAATCGTCAGTCTTTATAACCAGCTCAGACTTTTCTTCTTATACATGAAAAGAACAAGGATATTTACTAATACTAGGCTGCTTCCAGCTGTTGTGTGTCCAGAAACCATCCAAAGAAACYCCTGAAGCTTCAAACACGGGGTAATTCTACCCTTCTGAACCAAATATAACCCCTGTACACAGCCTGCAGAGAAAACCATTTCTCTAAAAGCTTCAGAACATCTCATTTGCCTTTCATTTTCTTACTTCCCATTCTCCCCATTTTTGTCCCTTTTCCCTTGGTCTTCCTTCTGCCATCCCTCTTTTTACTCYTCTATCTTCAGGCACTTCCCACTGCCTTCACTCTTTCCTGTGCAAGTTTCAGCCCTGTGCTGTAGATGGAGCAGATGCTCTCACAGAAAGTTCTCCAAACAGATTGGAAAATTCTTCATGCTGGATGGGAGAATGTCTCAGCTGTCAGTGTTCAGCCAGGACTGGAGAGCTGCTCATTGCAGCTCAGTTCTGAGACCCTAGAGACTCCCAGGGACATCAGTGACTCTGTCCCTAAAGGGTGCCCAGCAAGGTACAGCCAGGGGAGCTCAGGATTTTGGGTTTTGGTAATCAATAAACACCAAAACCTCCAGAGATGTGAATACAGAATAAAGTTCCACTTGCTGCAGGAAAGCAAACCTGTGTTCAACCCCACCAGGTTTCAACAGGGATGTTTTTACTCTGCAAAGAGATTTGTATTCATCAGGCAGCCCCCAAGACCAGTGGTCCACTCTAATAAGTGTTCTGATAACAGAGGTCGTGTCCCCAAAGGATGTCTGATTGTCATTTCTCCTGTAAAGGATGATTACAATAGGGAGACACTGATTGTCTTCTAAAATCCTTAAGGTGACAAGCTCTTTTAAAAAAGGCAGAGAAATTACACTTCTCCTTCAAGGTTGTTCAGTGCTGATGGAAGTTATTAAACTGATGACTCTGAGAAACAAAGCCCTCTGCTTCCCAGCACWGGCATTGTCAGTGCAACAAAAATTCACATATTAGCAGCACTACGAGACAAGCAAGGTTCAAATCTGCAWGCAGGGACAATCCTCAAAATCAAGGATAATATGGCTTTCAATTCTTCTGTTCCAACACAATATCCTGCACGTGCTTTGGTCTGTAAGATCCCTTTGGGCAGGACATGACCATTAGAGCAGATAAACCAGCCTGTGATTTGGTCGGGAGAGATTTCAGAAAAGGGCATGGAGTGAGCTGAGGGACAGCTCAATTATTTCTGGGAGTCTCCCCTTCTCTGCTCTGTCTGCCCATGTCACCAGAGAGGAAGGGACCCTCTTGTCTCCTCCTGGATGTTGAGCAGGTCACAAAATCGAGATTTTGGGGTCAGGCTTGAAGATGTGCACGAGGAGGTGCCCACACTGTGGGTGTCAGGAGGAAAAGCCAGGGCAGCCATCCCTCACAGAGGCTGTGGCACCTCCACCCTGCTTTCAGAAAATGAAAGGGTTTTGAGCTGTGCCCTCAGAAATAATGAGACCTCAGAAATGTGGAATCTGGGTGTTATTAAGTGGCAGAGAGTCAGGGAAAAGGTCTGGAAAATAGAGGAGTAAAAGTCTTCTTACTGATTCTTCCACAGAAGGCTGAGCTCAGTAGAACACAGCCCAAAAGCAAATACCGAGTATAAATATTCATCCAGATGTTTATTTAAGGCAGGCACTATAGTGTCAAAATTTAACTGCAAAAAGCCAAAAAAAAAAAAGATAATAGTTTCCTATACTTTCTTTCCTTTTTTTTTTTTTTTTTTTTTTTTTTTTTTTTTTTTTTTTTTTTTCTTTCATTTTTTTTTTTTTTTTTTTTTTTTTTTTTTTTTTTTTTTTTTTTTTATTCGTTTGTTTGTTTTTTCATTTCCACCGTCCAGCAGAGTTTTCATTACTCAGTTTTCAGATTTGTGATAGGATGAATTAATTCATCTTACGGTGAGGTTGTGAAGTGTTGAGATAACAGTGACAGAGTCTGCACAAAACATACACACCCATCTGTCTTCTGCTCCTTCCTTCTCATTTGCAACTTTCTTCYATKGGAAATTAATGACTTCTTCAGTTTTGGAAACCTAAATTCTGATTTACCCTCACAGTTTAGTCTCTGGGGTATTTTTTGGTTTTGTACTCCTTTCCAAACCTGTATGCTTTTTCCTGCACCATTCTGGGAATAGCAGGGACAGTTTAGAGTCTGATGGCCTGCAGAATTATTTTCCTTTCCTTCTTCTTCAGTGATGGTTTTATTTCTTTCCTCATACCGTATAATTTTGAAATATATCTGGACATTAACCTGCAACTAAGTTCTATCCTTCAACATGTGTGAATCTTCTGAAAGGATTTCTTTCTCAGACCTGCCATTTTTCTGTTCTTAAGGCAGGTAATTCACAGTTCAGTTAATARTAGCATTTTCTTCCCTCTCCCTCTCAAAAGAGTTCCTTGTCTTGTGCAATTTTGTGAAACCAGACGGACTGTTCCTTTTTTGCTCCTGAATTTCAAATATCCACTGATTTAACTACTCCTACTAGGTTTTAGTGGACAAAARATATTAAAACTCTTRTGTAAAATAACCACACTATTTCTARTGCTGCATTTTGATAACCAYCCTCATCTTGGGCACACCTCAGMAATTGCAATTACATGTGTTTATGACTGAGCATTACCAAGATTTCTGCTCATATAACTGATGGATTTCCCCAGCTCCACAGTGGAAYTTTGCCAGCACATTTGGCAGAGAGTAAAGCTGCCACAACTGATGGGGAAATCATAAAGGAATTGAGCGGCATTTTATTATATTTATTGTTGGAAAAGGGAGGGGAAGATAAATGGCCAACTGTAATATCACTCACAATGTCTCAAACAGAAACAAAAACTTTTTAATGAGATGCAACTTCTCAGAACAGCATAATTCAAATTCCACAATCAGCTCTTCCTTAGTGACTTTTTTCCTCGAATTTTATGCATCCTTGAAACATTGGCATTGCCGGTGAAGTGAGTTTGTAATGTTCTTGTCACTGCCAAGATATTTTGTCCCCTGTGCTTCCACAGTAGGGGCTCAGCCTCCCTCTCTTAATTTTTAATCCAGATTCAGCAGTCAGGTTGTCACTCACATCACATTCACCTGCCTCTGGCAAGAAGACAGGAGCGATGTTTTCTTTGAAAAATTTCTCCTGCGCTGTTGCCAAATATAAATGAGCTGGGACAGGCATCTTTCATTTGCCTAAACAAATGAGACTTGTGGTGTCAGGTCAGGGCAGACACACTAAGGATGGGGAAAACAATGTAATTAGCTCTTTAATCACCCAGCTTTCCAGAGGAAGGGCTCTGTGACCAGCAGCACTAAGCTCAGATAACTGAGCACTAAAATTCAGCTCCTCTCAACCTCCCAGGGCATGGTTGAGAGCTGCCTCTTGCAGGATTCACTGCCCTCTCTAGAGCTGGTGTTGGTGGCAGACACATTTTCTTTGATGGCTTTTGGGGACAGATAAAGTGACAAAGGGATCAGCAGTTTGCTTATCTGGTTGTTTCTTTAGCTTTACATAAAGTATGACCCTGTTTTTCAAATGCTGTTTTCTCACCAGAACCCTACAGGGCAGGGCTTTGGGCAGAGCTGACCTTCAGGTTCCTGTGTGCAGGTTCTACATTCTGGAGGAAGCCCCTCTGTATTATTCCTATGGAAGGGAAAAGTAGAAATTATGTCCGAAATTGCAAGCAGAAACCTGCTTGAAGTATGCCAATCCTGCTGCTCACCAAGATTTCAGGAAAAAACTGGCAGCTGAGAGGATTGCACARAGGTAAAATGTGAGGGACAAAAGGTCCTGTGCTAAAAGTGAATTAAACAGTGTTCTCACATTCCTCAATTTGTGTATTACAGAGCCAAGGATCCCGAACTCTTAAATGTCCCCAGATTCACCCATTCTTTATCATCCTCTGTAGCATAAAAAAAAAAACAATCATTCCCTGGTGCTTCCTTGCTTTTAGGGTGTAGATTTCCCCTGGCTGACCAGCCCATGTGTGTTTAAGGTATGACAGCTCAGAATCATTTCTGCTGGAAAACAGRCTCCACTGGGAACACTGATCTCCACAGGGAACGTGTTTCTTCTTCACAGTTTTCTTTTCCCCTTGTATTGTCTGGAAGGGGATTTCAAATACACAGGCCTGACATGATAAGAAAACACCATAATTTGCCTTATCAAAATCCTAAATTCTGCCTCTCCATGAAGATTTCAAAAGTAACAGATGCAGGGGGATTTTCAGCCTGCATCCAATTCGGTGAAATATTTTCCTCCAAAGTTTTGCTTTGTATGATTTTAAAAAATATATATTTTAAAACAAAAATGAATTTTTTACCTTTGTAAACAAGGAAGGAATTGATATTAAAATTTTGTGAATTCTTGTATACATCTAAACTATTTAAATAAACCCTCCAATAACTCTTAAAATTACTTCCAAATACTTTCTGAATGTATAAAATGATTCTGTCATAGCAATATCCAAGGTYTTTGTCCCTTCTTACATTCTTGTGTTCCTTATGACCAAAGAATATTTCAAAGGCAGCCATTTGTTGCAAGATAAAATTTCTTACAATATGGATATCATTTACACAGAAATGTGCATAATAAAATTATGTTTTCTTTAGACAAAATAACCTGCAAAATACATCTTAATTAGTTGCAGACACTTAATAAATTACAGATGGTTAAGCCTTCATAAACCAAAACTGAATCTATAAAAAGTGGAATTAACATGGGTGTTCTGTGAAAAAGGCTGCATAAAGCTTCTGTTTCCCCAGCAAGAATCCAGTTAATATATTTTCCCTTCTTGACCAGATGGAGTCTCTGGCATTGCACTGCATTTTATAATTTGAGAAAGTTTTGCAAGTATTGATTGCATTTTCCCTGACAAACATGAAACCAGCCGTAAAGAGTGATGTCAAATTGTCTCAAGAAATCAAACAGTCTGGAGGAGCAGTTCAATCTTTTGCATCTTTAATAAGCAGTGTAATCATGCAGAAACACTTTGGACTTTTAAAACACCTCCTAGTTAGGTTTTACAAATTTTCTTATGTACAAAGAYGTGCCCCAGGGTGCTTTAAAAATGCAAACTCTGTGTAGGAGGTGTAGTGCTGTTCTCCTTATGCTCTATGAACTTTGTGGTTTCATTTGCACCACGTGGCAATGTGAAATATTTCAGTTTTTTATTGATTATGGGATACAGAGGTTTGATTTTTCATTCTCCCTCTGTTTTCTCTGTTCCTAAAGAAGCAGAAGGATGTCTGTGCAGGGAGTGTTTGCTATGGACAAGCCATGCAGATGATTCACCTTAGCACTGCCCCACGTCTCTCAGTGTTAAATTTTCACTGAGCAATGCAGTAAATCATCCGGCCCACTTCACTTCATAATGTCTCTTTAACATGCTCTGCAATTATATCGTTTGGGCTGYTGAGCTTGGCCATTTTCCTTCCCTGCTATTCATTTCTCCCCAAGGAGTGGTGGTTTAGCAGCATTTCCAGTGTGTAAGTGGCTAAACGAGGCAATGAGTTATCTGACTGACCACAGSATTTCACCCTCATGGCAGCCACTGCACTCAGGTGTCACATTCTTTTCAGGAAGAATTCATCTTCCATCACAGACCACCTTGGGAGACTGGTGAAGCTGGTCCTTTCCCTGAAAATACGAAACAGAAGGCTGGACAGAGAATTCCATGGTTTATGTCCCATTTTGTGGTTCCTCCAGAGTCCAGCAGCAGCACAAAGGGATGCCTCAGCTTTTCCAGGACCATCAGCCATCCTTGTTTTTAAAATTTCCAAMCCCCTGACAGCAGATTGCAGAGAATGCCACAAGCCCAAACCTCAATCCTTACATTATTCCTACACATTTTGATGCACTCACCTTTCCCCCTTCCTGCAATGGRACCTGTAGCCATGAGGAGGAACACAAAACTATTCTTGCTTCATTCYAATTCAGATCCAGCTCCTGACAATTGTGGCAGGGCCATGGTATTTTATTCTTGTGCTTAGCTSGTGTTATTTTTCTGTGGGAAAGAGGATTTCCTTCCCATCCTCCTCCTTCTCTCCTTTTCTCTTTTCCATGGCGTGGTCATTTCAAAAGTGAGTTTCTCATACATCAGGGGTGTTCAGGCAGCTKTGGCACTCTTGGACCACTAACACCTGACTCTGGGTTACCCCTTAATTGCTGATTCATGTTTGCACTGAACAGATTAAAAATATTTTTAATTTTCCTGGTATGTAAACACTGCCTGCAGTTCATGGCAAGAAGAGAAAACACCTCCTTGGGCAAGGAGTGCTGACAGGGATGTTGTTACCAACATTTTCCATGCAGATGCAAATTTCCTGGACTCCTCCTGCAGTCAGGAGTCCAGGTAGGATGGTTCTCATCCCAGTTCACATGTGAAAATGAGCAATACCTTATGATTCTTTCCATGATTTCACAGTCACAGAACAGTTCCATAATGGCAGCAGCTAAAATCATGGAGGGAAAATTCTTAATATACTTAGCAGGGTTCCTGAATCAAAGGCATCCTGGCCTGTTAAGAGCTTTTGGCACAGTTTCACTTCAGTAGGAACTTTGGAAGGGTCCTAGTTCAGTTCCAGCACAGAATAAAAACCATAAAAAGATTATCAAAGCTGCTCTCAAACAGAAGAGTTTCCCTCTGAGAAGTGGGATAAATCATGCCAGATACAGACCCTGCATGCACCCTGGGTGCAGTGAACTGAAATTCAGGAAGTTTTACCCCCTTTAGGATGGATCTCCATCATTTAAGTTGATGATTAAGTGCAGGATCAAGTACAAGAAGTCAAAATATAATTTGGCATTCCAGACAGCTGTAAGGAATGCCTTTATCAGTGCATGAAGTAACCTCGATAACAGATAAACGAATGGAAGTAGAGGGTAAAAAAGAGGTCAAGAGGAAATTTAAAAGAGTTTAAGTATAAGCAGGCATAAGCAAACCAAAAGATCGATAGGAAGAGCTTGAAGTGGAGATCAAAATTTATGTTCCTGTGGTCTAAATCAAAGGGAAGCTGCATTGAAGAATATTAGGGCACAAATACAGTAGTGGCTAAGAAATCTCTAAACGTGTCATAGGATTATTCTTGTAACACCTGGCTCCTTTTTATCTGCATTTTATTGACAAAATGTGGTCAAGCTTTCTTGGTTTTGTTTTTTGGGTTTTTTTTTTGTTGTTGTTTTTTTAAGCCTAAAAGATTTGAAGGTTATTCCCATAACCAGAAATAGAGATAAAAGAAATGAAATATGTAGAAAGGGAAATTTCATGAAGAGGCAAGCTACAAACCTACTCAGACCTGGATTCCAAGCTGTGCTCTGTCATGGACTTCCTGGGCTTTCCTTTGGAGAAAGTTTTGAGCAAAGTTTTCTTATTTTTGTTTTAAATCACATCATTTGTGGAAAAAAAAAAAGATTGGTGTCCTCGCTGCTTATCCTCAGAGGGAGTTTCTCAATGCAAATGAACTGTAATGGCAGTCTGCATCTGTCACCTTTCTTCACCTCTTCAAGGAGGAAGCACAGACAACAAATCTCTTTTATATCAGCTTTGCAGCCATGGGAAGCCCTCTGAGGGGACACCAAGCACAAGAGCTSTTCTAAGACACCTCTTGTCTGTGTCTGACCCTGTAAATTAAAATTCTGCAGCCATCWGTAAGGTCCTGATGTCTTCCCTCACTCTGCTGCAGATTTCTTGGTGMAAAGGAAACTGTAGCGCTCTTTGATTTTATCCCTTAATTACTTGCCTSTAATAAGTTAAGTTTTAGTGCAGACAGTAATATTTCCTTTCTTCCACCCTATTTATCTCGTTGATAAAGTCATTGAGAGGGAAAAGCTCCCTTCTACTATTCAAGGGCAAGATGCTCAGGGACTGGCATAATTGAATTAAATCCACAATGCAGTTCTGCTGCTTTATCTGAGCTCTTGACTTTGCCCTGGAAATTTTAAAGGAACACACTCCAGGACTGCTGGTATCAGTTTTGTCCTGAAACAGATTTTAAAAGCACTTCCTGAAAGTAACTAAACCTTGCAGAAAGTTGTGGTTGTGAGTCAGGAGAACCCTGATGAACTGCAACTCCTTCTCCACCTGTGAGCTTGACTTGAAATTGTGAAAAAGATTTGGTTCATGTGGGATTCTTCCCTTTGTTATTTGTCTGTACTTGAAAATATGAAGAGAGCAAAATAAAGACTGTTCTAATCCAATTCGTTCAAAGATCAGAAGAAATAGGAACTCTTAGAAATATGAAATAAAAAAGTGATCAAAATGTCAATGAATGAGGCCAGCTATTTTAAAATTTTGGTAAACGAATCAGACATCTATTCAGTAAATTAATTTCTGCTGCATTTAGTTTCATTGTGACAAAATAAGTGATTTTCGTGAGATTTTTCAGTGGGATTTGTTTACCAAGTCTCGGAGAAATTCAATTTACCTTCAGTGAGAATTAAAAGCTCTTGGATGCTTATCTAAATTCAGTTAAGCACTTGGAGGGTCACTTACTGMAAATTCAACCACAAACCTTTAAAACAGAAGTTGATTAAAGGACCAAATAATCACCTGTTGTATGTTACCCCACTTCAAYGGGAGAGTACACTTCCAGRGGTCCCTTCCAACCTCAACCATTCTGTGAGTTTATGTTAATTTTTTTTTTAATTCTGTTATCCTCTTTTCAGTTTGTTCTTTTTGAAAAAGGTGCAGTATTTATTTATTTTTTTTTAATTCAAGTGTCATAAATGAAAAACAAAAAGACCATAATTCAGTTACCTGGCACCTTCACTGGTGATGCATTACTGCATGCCATGATTTTGAAGATTAAATTGGTACGTGCTTAGTGTGTGTTCATAGGGTTTGAGTCCAGCTTTATTCACCAGCAGAGCTGAAAAAATGTCCAAGGCACAGCAGCAGGGAATGGCTGGAGAATGGAATTCATGTTATCCCCTGGTACAGCTCCAAATATGCCATGATATAACTCYTCACCTGCATTTTTTACCATGCATCTTAAAAGCCAAAGCTCGACAGACAAAATATACCAGAGATGGGTGWGAGCAGGCAGGAAACAAGGGGCTGTGGGTATTAACCCCTTCCTTGTGGTGATACAGGCAAATAGGGCATAGAACTGGGATATCAGGAGCTCTTCTGCAGTGCCAATCAGGATGGTGTGCCCTGCTCCCAGTGAGAGGATGCARAATTGCCTCAATTCCCTTGTATGGCAGCACCAGCTGCAGTTGTGCAACTTTTCATTCCTGGAGAGCTGACAACGTTGGCTAATTAAAGCAAAGACAAATAATCAGGTTTCAGCAGTCAAAATATTTGCAGCAAGTGTATAAGAAGGCATCCTTGTAATGCACTGGCAGAGAAACAGTAGCTTCCAGGATGATTTAAATGACACCCACCTGAACCCTGCTGTTAAACATTTTCTGGAGTTTTTGTCTGTRGATTTCGTAGTAACTGACAGTTTTTAGTGCTCCCACCAAGTTCTTGTTTTAAGAGTTCCTTGAAACTGCTGTGTATGAACCAAATGCTTCTCATCCTGAGCCAGAGGGAAAGAGGAGGAAAAGGATTGTGAGCCTGGCTCAAACAAGTGGATGCACAGGGGAATCACAAATATTTATGTTTTGTGATGAGACTTTCCTGAATTTACCTGATCCGATATTCAGGCTGGAAGAGTATCTAAACAAGAGTGTTCTGAGTCAAATGCACTGGCACACAGATCACTGGTTGGTACCACCATTGCCCTGGCACTGACAGGAGCACCGAGAGCACGGCAGCAGCCAGTGCCAGGGTGTCAGAGCCACTGTAGACACAGGCTGTAGAAAATGAGAGAAACACACATTAATTTCCAGGATGATCTCTGACAAAAGACAGTTAAATTTTTGWAGTGTGCTGCTTTGAAAAAAGAAATTATCTGAATTGTTCCCTGTATCAGCAAGTTGAAGAAAGAATCACCCTTGTCTCAATATCCCCTACCATTTGCACAGCCAAGAACTCCAGTGCTTAACAACAGCAAAGAATTTCAATCAAACTGCTTAATCTGAATAACCACTGAAGAGAAACTGCAGTAACAGAGAATAGAATTGCTGCCAGGAAAATGAAAACATTTAAGAGAAGCCCTAGGAGAAGAAAAACAGYTTTGATGGGAACGATATTGCAATGGCCAGCCTTCCCTTGTGTGATTTCAGCAATTCAATTAGAAGCTTTTGCAGGTTTGGTRGCTGATTATTAAACACACACCTTCAGCTTATGAAATATCTTGTTTTGGRTATTAATATTATCCAGGATCATAGTATTCATCATTATCCATCATAAAATTCAGGATTTCTCTGAGCCCAAGGCTCTCACATCTGCTGAAGAGCACTTGAGGTTTTAAAAGTGTAGAGACACGATGGACACACATCTCCAATCCCAGGATAAGGGAAGGGGAGAAAAACAAGCATGTATGGGAATTAGAACCAAAGGGACTTGACCTCCTCAGGGAGTGTTATTGGTTTTCTGGGGTGAAGTTTCAGAGCTGCTTTTTTAGCCTTTGAAACAGGTTGCACTGAACTGCAGGAAGGGTGGCAAGAAGGAGATGAGGGGCTCTGGGTCTGGGAATGAAGTGGTTGTCTAAGCCAACAGATGGCAAATTTACAATGTTTTCTTCAAGTCAATTCCCAGAGAGGAGAATTCAGCTYGAGTTTGAACTACAATAAAAACAAATTTGTGAATTCAACTCTGATTTTGGGGGAAAAGGAACATTACTGGTCTCCTAAGTAGCCATAGATTTTCATAATTCTGATAAAACTTACATTCCTCAAGTGGCAAAGCATTCAGAAATATGTTTGCTTTCACATAGAGACAGCAAGAAGGGAGGCACCAGGACCTGAACTGTGAAAGTGTGTGTTTTTCACTTATATCCTATGGCAGATCTCTTAATTTCTATTTATCATTGCTCTAATTTATAATGTAACAGTTAAATATCTCAGAAAATGCAAATGAAACCTCATTTTTCACTATTTTCACTGGAAAGTCTAGTTTGCTTGAAAAGTACTCCATATCTCCCAAAACAAAATATGAGAGGTAATGAGTAGGAATCAAGCACTGAATGTGTTTTGAAATACAAAGTCATGTTGCTTGGGTAAAGCTTAGCAGAGAACGGAAGAAAGTTAGAAAAATTCCTCTAACCCACTATGAGTTACCATATCCTTCACCAWCTCCCTTAACTTTACTGAAAACTGTGTGGATTTAAACCCATTTCCCCCATGCAGTTACAGAAGAGCTTTCAAAATTGATATTTATGACAGACCCTTGTATACAAGTGATTTTCTACACTGCAATATATGGCAATTTCCCACAYATTTGTCAGTTTGAGCAACCAAAACCAAACCACACGAGTGCAGTTATACTGACTTTTTCCAATTACCAGTGAAGGGAGATAGAAACAAGGCAGATGAGCTCTCCTCACATGGAGTTGGATAACCCAAGAGGATTGAAAGGTAAATGGAAGGCCAATGTTAAATTAAAATATAAAATGTCTTCTTGGTGTTATTTCTCTGTGCAGTTTGGTAACATMTGAAAGCTCAGTAGCTGCAAACTGAATCTGGAGTAAATTAAAAACAAAATACCAATTGCAGCTTGCTCTGTGGCCAAATTCTTCAGTCATTTCTGATCCAGTTTCTCTGATCTGACATCCTCGTATTTAATTACTAAAAATGCAAAATCCATTTCTGCTGTCTCAGATGTCTCAGTTGGAGGGCAACACAGTGGTGCTCATACTCTTGTACATCATCTGGTGCCATTATCAGGACAAAATTGCCACTTCCAGGATGAGTGGAAAGTTGCCTGACAGCATGAAGCAATTCAGGGGTTTGTAGGGGCCAGATTTAGGGTGGAAAAAAAACTGAGGGGAAGATAAAAAAAGTTTAATTAAAAAATCAAATTTTTGTCATATGCAAAAGGTCAGTGAGATTCAATGAGAATCTGTAAGTGCATTTGTAGCCTCTGCCAGCAGCAGACATCAGCTTATAGGGGATAAAACTATTGCTTRCTGGCAGATAAAATAAATATGGTAATGTCTTCCAAAATCCCAGTTCCCATTCCATGCAGTCACAAAATCCAGAAGAAGAATTTATGTCTAACTTAGCTGATTATTCTTCCTAATGAGCCCAGCCTGCAGTGAGGATGAGAACACCATTGGTTACCTGCCTGTGSGGGCAGGGATGAGATGGAGTTCCCATGAAATCTGAATCTCATGTATTTCACCTCAGAATTCACTCATTCGAGCAAAGGTAATTCAAATAAAATAAAACAACTTGAACATTTAGTTTTGTCAAATTTCTCTTTTGGTTGCAGTCGTTAAAAAAAAAAAAGTAAACAAAAAAACCCAATATATTCCAGTTCCACAGGTGTTTACCTGAAATCAAAACCAGGATTTTGGCTTCTATTATGTTTTAGGCTCCATTCCCACACTGAAACAAGATTTTCTCCCCCATTTCTCTCCATATAACATTAACTACAGCAAATAAAGAGGGCACTCTTTATAACTTGTCAAACATTTTTTTTAATAAAAATGAAAACCAGAACCAGTTAAGAAATGTGTTAGGCAGCATGTCAGAAATAATCCCTGGCTCAAAATTATTAAAGAAAAACAAGTGARTTTCTGAGTCCATGTAGAAATATGTGGTGTCTTTTTATAATGCACATCTCTTCAAAATTCTCCTTTTCTGGCACATTCCTGGAAGGGCATTTTCATGGATGCACTTGCATGAATGTTCTCTATGTTTTCCATGAACCAAGAAAGAGTCATCTCAAAGATGATTTTTCCTTCTTTTTATTTTTATTTTTTTTTGCTAGAAAATAGAGAGTAAGAGAGAAGATACTTAAATTTTTTTGACTGCATCTTTTCCTTAAAAATCTAGACTATCAAATAAATAAAAACAAAACAAGATGTTTTTCCTGTAATATTATATAGAATATTTCAAGTAGAACATTTTAAAAAAATTAAATTTAAAAAAAAAATTCCCAATCTCCAGCTGTCAGAAGCAATGTAGAAATTTCTGAATGTCAAATGCAGAAGCTTTTTGAGATTAATAATCTTCCCTTTGATCGAGAAAGAAAACATTTTGCAGTCCAATATTTCAACACTGAGATTGTTTTCCATTTTCTTTTATGTGCAAATAGTTGAGATGTCAAAATCTCATCAGTGTGGGTTGAAAACAAATTAGCAATATTTCCTACAGGGAGACAATTCAATTTTGCACATTTCTCTGACTGAGAAGCTGCTCAGACCGATGTGTGTTTTTAAAGCATTCAGGCTTTGAAGCACCTGAATACCTCCACGTCCTATTAAGACTTGGTTTATGTTCTTGAAGACTCTTCACCTTCACCCTTCAGCTCTCCTCAGAGCCCACACTCTCAAGGAAAAAAAACTTTCTCCAAGAGGTAGTAAGCCAACAGAAATAATAACTGTCAGACCTCAGTGTAAGATTGAACAGATAAATGGACTGCTGTCTGCAATGGTTGCTCTTAATTAGCTGTAATTATTACCAGCCTAATGAAGTCAATAGGCTGAAGGGAGATATAGAGTTGGCAAAATGAGCTGATGGAAGTGGTTAGGTTAGCCAAGATAGAATATTTAAGGTTCTAATGTATTCCTGAATAATTACATTACACACAAAGGTGGTAAATGTAACGGGGAGTGTCAGGTGTGTCCATGTGCAAATTGTGGCTTTGAAATCAAAGTAACCTCTCTAGGGAAAGGGAAAAAAGCAATTAAGGACCCCCTCTTAATGAGAACCATAAAACTGAAGAGGTAGGAAGTGAATAAAATGAAGAGTTAAGTGTCTCATCTACAWTGGTTTCAGCTCTCTTGTCTTTTGTTTCAATTATCTTGTCTTTAAGAAAGAAAAGAGCAGAAATGTGAAGGTCTAAAGACACTGAAAGAACACATCTTTCAGTGTAGGAAGGAAATGAGAAGGCTAGAAGAGTGTTTTGTTTTGTTTTTTTTGCAAAGAGTTATATTAATTGTGACAGGGTTATAAAATTTAAATTTATTGCATTGAGAAAACTAAATAGAGCTAAATAGAGATGTCTGTTTACCTTGAGTTGAATAGCACAGGATGCATTAATAGTCATCAAATGTACAACAGGGGAAAAGAAATAGTTTCATGCAACATTTAATTGAATTGTTGYTTCTCACTGCAGGGAAATTTTACTGACACTAAAACCTTGGCAAGATTAAAGAAGGGTTTGTGTTTGTATGAATTACATGTTGGATACCTGCCTGTGTTTTGGAAGTTGGTTCAGCACGAAAGACTCGTTTCTTTTGAATGAGGTATAGGGCTACAAACCTGGGGCTTGATCCCATTATCATCATAGTGTGAGTAGGGCTTTTGGGATCGGAAGAATTTCAATCCCCTGTCCAGCCATGATCTCACCACTACGGCTGTGCAGAGTACTTTGTTATTGACTTTAAGCAGCAACAGAATAGAGCAAATTCTAGGCATTTCTTGGAAATCCTTTCTTTAGTTCTTGCTCTGAGAAATTCTGYRGCAACCAAGGTGACARRAAAACTTTTGACCATTTTCCACATRCAACAAAGGCCAGGTAAATATTTCTTCTCTTTAGTCCAGCAATAAAATCTGTCTCAGCAGCRTGGGGAATCTGCAGGCTATGAGGCTGTGATAACACAGTCAAGGAAGAAAATAGAATTGTTTATGTGGTTTACCCCATTTTGTTATCTTTGATTTTGTGACATATTTCCTACCATGACATATTGTTAGAAGATAAGCCCCCAGTAACACAACAGCAGTCACACAAAAGCAACGCTACGCTTGCACTGGAGACAAAATAATTTTGACAACCCTTTATCAAGTGCTGTTTTATACAACATAAAAWTAATAATAGCCACATAAACAGAAGCTGAGCAGTATAATGAACAACAACCCTGTTTTGCAATATGCYGTGTTTTATCTTGCACAGTTTCATAAGTGTTCAATCCCAAAACTAYTGAAACATAGTGAAGAAAATTCCCTCTGGGAATTTAGTAAGCCTGGGTCCAGCTCCAGAGAAAAAAAAATTATTTATTTGATCAGAAAGACAGTTTTGTGTGTTCATTATCAAGCCCAGATGCCATTCATTTACACTTCTAGGTACTTTTACTTTATAAATATAGTTTGGGAAGCTAGGGAGAAATGCCTGGAGAGCATTTGCTGTGCTGGAGAACGTCTACCAAAAGGAAAATCTTTCTGTACTGATTTAGCCCTGCTGGTGTGTCCAGTGGTACTGCTTAACATTGTAAATTAACCATATTAAATTTAACCATATTAAATTTACATAAAACAAAGAGTTAATGAAACATGAGATTTGTCCCATCCTCTTTTCCATATTACTTACTGTTTTCCAGGAAGCTTTTTTTKTTTTTTCAAGTCYRGCCTCAAGCAAGAAATTGCTSTCCTAAGTTCTGTAGTCTTCTGCTCCTTTTTGTTCTTAYCCTGTCTCACTTTCTTCTTGCCTTCTGGAAATATAGTCTCTGAACCCAAGTGCAATTAATAGCAAATAAATTTAGGCTTGGGCAAATCCTCCAAATGAAACTGGGGAAAGAAAAGCACTCTTATCTCCCATGATTTACTTCTGACAAAGTATAATTAAAATATTTTCATGCTGGCTTGCCTGCTCCGGCTGYCTTTCATGAATGATGAAGTCTATCAAGCTATTATTTGTCTACACATTGTGTGAGGAAGGATTAAACCACTGAAGTGTTCAGTATCAGTAAATGATCTGGAACTCCATAAAAATATCAATTATGATGTAGTTAAAGAAGTCTCTGGCATTTTGCCTTCATTCCTCTGGTGATGGAGTGTGAGGGTGGCTGTCCCCACAGACAGAGCATGTACTACTAAAATGTAAACTGCAGAACTATGCATAAGGGAAGGGATTTTCTGTTATTTATTAAGATTTACAGGAAGAAAAATGGAGCCTAAGACAGTGCAGAAAAAGATGCCCAAGTTAATATCTCAGAAAAGATGGGCTCCTCTACCTGAGCCACTCCATTTTGAGATTACATAATGCAATGGTACCATGTCCTGAGCTCCTATAACCTTTGGGGTTTTTTKGTGAAGCAATCAAAAAGATTGTAATTAATTTGAATGTATTGTGGTCTGGCTGAAAACCTGTTGACCAGGAAACAGACCCCTGCTCAAAGCCACATTGTCATTAATTTTTTTTACTGGTAGGGCTCTGCTACTTTCAACATAGCTGTGTCAATTTTGAGACAAAAAGAATCTGTAATATCACACAAGTACCATTCCCAAAGTCTTTCCCTTAAGTAAAAAAAAAAAGTTTGAACTAAAACAAATAATATATTTGCATCGTGCAGAGATTGCATATCAGCGTCAATGTAATTATGACATACAAAAAAGTACTGCTGGTGACCTCAAAGTGCACAACAAAATAACAGAGGACATCTAAAAATTAATTCTAGCTCATTAAATGCATTGCTCACTTAATGATTCATGATTCATATTGCTCAAGTTGCCAAACATTACCTCAAATTATAGATTAGGCTCATCCTTTCACCGTATTAATAATTGCAATTATGTCAGGGAAGTACCTACAGATACAAAGGCCAATGTATTATCTTCTCCAAGCCTTCCTGCCTCATCCTCAGAGCAGGACTAAGCTAAAGTCCCTGGAGCACAGAAAAGCGCAGAGAGGAAATGTTCCTTCTTTTTAAAAAAAAAAAAAACCACCATAGTTGGGAAATCTAAAGGTCTAACAAATGGCCAGGGTTGATCTCAGCACACCTTGTGCTAGACAAAGAGGGCACAGGACTTACCCAATTAATCCTCCCTCTTCTTGTGTCCACTGGGGCTTCAAATCTTATCAGCTATTTAGGAAGCTCCTAAACAAACAGCAGGATGGATAGCTAGGGGGGATAGAGAACAAATAAAT
>NW_026624262.1:63244-65861 GCF_030028575.1 Malurus melanocephalus
AACATTTTAGTCTTACAGACTTGTATTATGAACATTTTAGTCTTGCAGATTTGTATTGTGAACATTTTCCATGTAGTTTTTTGCGAGCCCACGTGGTCAGTCCTGTTTAAATGAAGGCGAAACCACACACCTCTCTTGTGGCAGTGAGTGCAGCACGTGAAAATCCAATTCCTTGTGCCAGACCCACATCCATGAGGTTTCAAATTTCTCTGAAGTCCCCCTATTTGAGGAGAAGAGGGAAAATAAGCATCGAGTTCAGTGGGTCTGACACAGAGTGCATTTCATGTGATCACTGCATCCTCTCCTTTTTCTCTTGGAGCTAGACAGTGGCAGTCTGTGATGTCTCTGCAGGTCAGCTAAATTAACCTCAATAGAGACAGAAGAGGTAAAAGTCCTTTCTATCTGAAATGTTCAAAGAGAAAAATCTTAACCCAGTGTAGCCATTATACAGCTTGGAACCAGTGGCTTTGAGTATTTTATGGTAAATACTGAATTAACCTTTCCTTTTTTGTGTAGTTAAATTGTTTATTTTTTTAATTACCTATTTCTTGGACAGTAGGGAGCATTTGAGCTAACTTTTGAGGTAATAAAAATCATAATTGAGCCAGGATATGAAACGACGGATGTAAATTGGTTCTGGATCTTTTACAGCAGGGAATTCTTTATGACTCAACAGAAGGACAAGAAGCAGGAAATTTATTTTCTATAGTGAAGCACATAAAGTCAGGATTAGAAGATGTAAGTTTTGTGGAGTGGTCGAAACATCAGCTTTAGATTTCAGATTAACCAGATGGTTTGACTTGAGTTTCTAAAATGTGTTAACCAGAAAGCTTTATTGAACTTTGTAGAGCTGGACATGATGTACTTTCATTAAGTGCAAGAAAATCAGGGCAGTCTTTCTTCATGATTGCAGAGGGCAAAGTCACTTTGCTGCTTATTGAAGGAGATAYTGAAGTGGCACCACTGTATTGTCTGACCTTTTGTCTCAGTTTGACTGAGGGTGAGAAATTGAGCTGCTCTTTCATATAAATTACCACTATAATCTTCTACAACAGGCTCGATTTTTTTTTTCTCTTTTTTTCCACCTTACCTCACAAAACAGCTTTTTTCCTTCCCTGGTAAGTGTTACTGCACTAGAGGAGCAGCAGTAAATTTACACTGTTCAGTTTATTGTAGACAAACTCCATTTTCCTGTATCTTGTTTCAATTATTGTCTCTCAATTACTACATGCTGCTTAGATTGTACCATATCTTTTATTCTCCACCCTTAATCCCTCTGATACTGCCCTGGCATCTCAAATAAATGATGCAYAGCTGCCTGACATGCCAAGCAATGCATTTGTGGACTGTCCATCTATTCCATAGAAACAATGCAAAAAGTCAGGAGAAAAAATTATGGGGGAAACACTGTATTTTTATGAGGCAGTTTATTTGCTATGAGCAGGACACAGCTGGATCTCTCCAGCCCCAAGACAGCACGAGTGTAGGTGATGCCTTAGGATTTTAGCTTCTATATTTTCATATATCTGTAATCCTGTAATTCTTCAGTGTTTAACTCCAGACTCCACAGACAGTGCTGAGCTCCTGCTCTCCYATTTTTACACAAAACAATTCCTCTGCAACCCCAAACTCAAGGACACCTCCCTGTGCCAGGCCCCAAGAGATGGAAACAACAGAGAATTGGGAGGAGCCAACTTGGAGTGAATGACTGCATTGGCTGCCGCTGCAATTGGAGGATTCAGCAAATCCCGATGTGCAAATGGACAAAAGTGAGAAAGGGTGAAAACCCGTGAGCCGTTGTCCATTGTGGGTGTGGGACTGCCCTGGATGCACCTGAAGGCCCTGCAATGAACAGAACTGCTTTTGATTCTCTCAATTTTGTCCAGCCTCTGTTTTAGGTAAGCCCAGATTTAGGCATCATAGGCAGGTTTGACTTGTGACCCAGCACAAGATGAATGGGCAGCATTAGGGGAAGGCCACTTGCAGCAGCTGAACACAAGAAAAAGCAGCTGATGATGGGGCTGGCTGCTCAACTTCATTGCCACACTGTTTACTCCACTCATTTCCAGATATTTAGAACATCCTTGTTCGGCTGTCATTTTCTCCATATGATATTGAGCAATAATTTGTGCAGGGGAGGTGAGACAAAGATGAGATATTGAAAACTCCCTAAAAATAAACTGGATGAGAGACTAAATGAGAGRGTTCACTCTTTGCCATGATTGGAGTTCATGCTCTACTCAGCTCCTTCTGCTGATGCTTGGGTTGGGAGCCTGAGAGAGAGCAGAGAAAAAGACCTCAGGATCCTGATTCAGAGGTCTGAAAAGCCATATTTATGTGAAAGAACCTCCCCATTTTCATTCTGAAGAGCTGGAAGTGTGTGCCAGCTTAGGTACCACTGTTAAACATCAGCTGCTGCAGCTGTGAAAACTCCCCCCTTCACCCTCCCTTTGTTCTGTGGTAATTATTAATCAGTAAATCTGTAATCACAACTGGGAGCCAGTGTGGAGCTGCACCCCTGGTACTCCTGATACCTGCATGGCTTTTCTTCCTATACAGTGGTGTTAATATAACTGAAATAGTGCAGAAAGCTACTCTGGTTTCTGTTGATTATCAG
>NW_026624262.1:67329-91569 GCF_030028575.1 Malurus melanocephalus
AAAAAAAAAAAAAAAAAAAAAAAAAAAGAGAAAGCAGATCTGTCTGGGTTGTTATTAGAGCTAGATTAATTATAGAGGTAACTGTTTAAAGAGTCGGTAAATGAAATGAATCTTTAAATGAAATGGATCTCTATACTCTGATCCTCTTCAACGATGGATGAACACCAAAATCTCTGCGTTAACAGCTGAAATGATAACCCAGAGAGCCTGGCTGCTTTCCTACAAGCTTTTGTGTTTGAACTGTAYGTGGCTGACACTCCTGATGCTTCTGTGCTGAGCCTTTACAGTGGAAAATGAGTCTCAGCTGAATCATCTCTGCAGACTCCATTCATGTCAGGGCTATTATGCTCAGAGAGGAAGCAGCTGYTCCTTCAGGACTGACATGCTTGGGATCAGAGACAGACAGCTGTCATTGTGCCTGCTGAAAGCACTTTGGAGGGGACAGAAAAGACACAGATCATGTAATGGAGATGGAAAGGCTTGTGAATGTGATCSTGTTCACTGGTGTTCCACAGGGCTGCCAGGGCTTGGTGAATCAGTCATTTCTCTCGCTTGTGCACAAGGTAGCGCTGGTTTGGAGGGCAGTGCAGAGTACAGGATCTTCTCATTTGATTTATTGCAGCACATATATGAACTTTTGCTGGGGCGAGGACAAAAATAAGGTTAAGGGCAAACCTGGACCCTGATTTGTGCCTGAAGGCATTCTGCTTTGGCAGCAGCTGAGGTGTTCACCTGAGTAGTCTCTCTTGTGGCGAGATTTCACCAGCACGCAGCTTTGCTCCCATTATGCTGCTCTCCAGGAAATGCTGCAATTAGGGCAGAGCTGCAAGGTCTGATCTGTGCTCCTTAAGGCATTTCCTGTGGGCCTTTCCATCCATCCATCCATCCATCCATCCATCCATCCATCCATCCATCCATCCATCCATCCATCCATCCATCCATCCATCCCTCCATCCATCCATCCATCCTCGGGGTCTCTTTCTTTCTCACAGGCTGCCATGGCTGCCCAGTACTCACCAGCAACTCAGAGCTGTGGAGTTCAGGGCAAGGGGGGTTCTGATTCTTTCTGATTCTCTGCGTCATCTCAGCTCCTGGGAAGCAGCAGATATCCCACAGAGCAACTGCAGGCAGGTGATCCCCTTGGACAAACTTTGGGGCAGTTAGTTCTGCTGAAGATCCGATTCTGGCTTACTCTGAGTAAGAAGCCAAGGACCTGCATGATGCTGATTCCTTTTTCTCTCCAGTGTGTTTTTCCCAGACTGCTTTCTGCACTGTCTGCACTTGGGTTGCTTTCCTCATATCTGACTCCATATTCAACAAAGATATCTGTGTTCCTGCTTCCTTAATTCWGAGAACCTGCAAACTTCATGGGATATGCTAGAATCACACAAGCACAGAATAATTCCTGGGGAYAYCACCTCAGGAGGTCTCCARTGTCATATYCAARGCAGGGTCAGTGTGGAGASCAGGTTGCTCAGGGTTTTATCTGCTGAGGCTTGAAAAACTTCCAAGGATGGAGTCTGTACTCAAATCTGTGTCCACTGCTTTGCTGGCCTCATTGTGAAAAGTTTTCCCTTCCATTTCATGAAAGTCTTATCTCTTTCTTTCATCCTCCCACTGCACACCACTGTAAAAAGACTGGCTCCATCTCCTCAGTAGATTCCCTGCAGGTATTGGCAGGTTCCTGCCACAGTCAAACACTCTCCCTTCCCTCACATTGCTTCATTCTATCAAACAGTTTATCCTTTGTCATTGATTGTGGCCATACGATCTGCTCTCAAACTGCTCTCCAAGATGCATCAGTCATTGAAACAAAAGCTTTTTAATATAGAAAGCTCTATATTATAGATACTTCTGATCTGGTTCACGGCTGGTGTGAAATAAGGAGATTTCCTAAGCTGGTGGATGGCAGCTGCTGCCACCACAGTGGTGGAAYTTAGGGGRATCAGGGCAGAGAGMWAYGTGAGTAGAAGGAGGAAACRCCACCTTTATCCCAGTGGTGATCCYTATCCCCAGATTTGCAGGCAGAGCCCTAGGGAACCTTGCCTCAATTCACCACTCTGTGTGGGATCAGTGACTSAACTGAAAGAACCAATCTCCCATCCAACCGTTCTCTAAGAAATTTCCCGTTGTCCCCATTGATTTTCTTGTGACAGGGCGACATATACACAGCATTGCTTTTTACTTTCCTTTTGCRCAGAAAAGAGCTTTAATTAGTGGCCTTTGTTAGGTGTGGCCACCCGTGGCATCTTGAGGTCATTCACATCTGTGTTTTTAATTGTTGGGTCTAAGCCACCCAGAGATTTTACAGCAGGAGGAAAATATTCAGTTACCTGGAAGCTTTTCCATTACCTTACACCACAGGAGTGGCATAAAGGAGTTACAGAAAAGACTGAATCTTGTACTGTTTCTACTACAGAAAACTTTTTTTTTTAGAAGRTGGGAGTGCAAATGTGGGGGAGCTCAATTTGTTTTGCTGTTATTTATTTGTTCCTTTGTCTTATTCGCTAAGGGACAAGAGATGAGTAAAAATGATGATGATTTAGGTCTATTTTTTGTTCAGAGACATGCTTGCCTGTGGCAATGATATAATTTCCTTTGTCTCCTGTTTGTACTGYGATGACCTTGTTTGTCAGGACTTCCTCCAACCCATCCCACCCCATGACATCCCAKYAGTTCTTCTCCCTGCAGCTTTTGCMAGAGTTTTAATTTMMARTTTATAAAGGAAAYCCTGTTAKCCACATCTCCTCCAYAGAAYAGGTGAATGAAATCTTTTATTCATTAGATGTTCTAGTGATTATCACATTCTTCATAGCACTATTACTATGCTCTTTTTTATGATGATTCTGCTAGT
Organism: Malurus melanocephalus; assembly: GCF_030028575.1. Lineage (NCBI taxonomy): Eukaryota > Metazoa > Chordata > Aves > Passeriformes > Maluridae > Malurus > Malurus melanocephalus. Next base: position 70,184 of record NW_026624262.1, read on the forward strand.
CTCTTCCGTGCATAAAGTCCTTTCTTTCACTCAAGGTTCCACGTTACTTTATGAACTTAGAATAGTCTTGGATGTGGAGATCCACTGGGACATAAACAGGATGGGTGAACTGGAGCAGGTGCTTAAAAAGAGGGGAGCACTGTCCAGTAAATRCACCTGGAAAACCAGTCTGGAAACCAAAATTTACCCACAGCTCCRGGATATCAGGGCCCCCAACCTGAACCCATTTTTATACTCTGCAGATTTTATTTCTTTTTTCAAGATATGTGTGCCAATAACCTGGCAAGAGTCACAGCCCCAGACAGTTTTGCATGACCCTGTGCTGAGGGGAGAAAAGAGAAATATTGTCCTTCAGAAGGAGGAAATGCTTGGCTGGGCACTCTTAACGGGTGCTGAAGACAGAGTTTTCTCCTCAGTGATGAATTGCAAGGGTGATCCCAGGGCAGTTTACAGCAGGGAACAGCAGAATATGATTCTGGATCTAATAAAACAACGAACTAGGACTAGTCCCCTGACACCAATGCTGGTTTCTTCCTATTTCACAGCAAAGTCGTGAGCCTACCAAAAGCAACAGAAGTTTAGCCATTGGCATCCACAGGGCTTTTGACCTATTGATCTTTTTTCAGAGCAATTTGCCAGGCGATTTCAGRCTCTGAAATTGGAGTGTGGATGAGTAATGTAGCTTATAGAGTGGAGCCCTGCTCTCAGCACTCTCTGAAGTCAGGCATCCAGGGCCAATGCTGATGTGYGGAATTTCACAACTCAATTCATGAACGCTCTCTAATATCCTCCCAGTGATTGCTGTTTTCATGAGCAGCAGMCTGATATTTAATTAATTCCTAAACCTGCACAGAGGCAGCGTGTTTGCAGAGCAGATGAAGTGAATCCAGCACAAGCAAACATTATCTGTGTGTTTTTGTCAGGAATAGATAGCTCTGTTAGCTACAGACGGAGCTCAGATTAATTCTGGGAATCTCAAACACAAACAATATAGAGAGGAGACATAAACACACTGTATATATATTCAGTGGSTGTGCACCTTCTGACAGAAACACTGGTTCTTGTTGATTAACACATATAATTTGGATTATATCCATCCATTTGGATTTATTTGCCTTTGTCTAATATCCACAGTTCTGTCCAAACCCCTTGTGTACACAAGAAAAACAGATAAAGAGGAAAAAATGCAATGCAGATCAACTTTACTGAAATATAGATTAGTAAAGAACAAAAAAGATAGGAAGAATGAAACTACAATAGAGCATAAATATGTATTCCATACATACACAARTAGAGAAAGAGAGATTATGCTTTGAAGGCATGATGAGCTCTTGATTTTCTATCTGTTGCAGAACAGAGTAAATTTTAAGGAAGCAGAAAAAAATGATTGCTTGAATAGTGATTAGCTCTAACAAACTTCTGTGTTTGCTGGAGTTGTTGCTGTCACTCTTGGTGATACAGCACCTCCTTGAATAAAAAAAGGAGGACAAAAAGAACTCAATATTGTTTTTATCTAAAGTGAAGCACTAAACTTGACATTCCCCATCATCAATACTACTACCTTTGTCAGTTTGCTTAGAAGTCTCAAAACATTTTCATGAACTTTCAGAAAGAGAAAAATCTCAAAAATCTTTTGTCACTTCCTCTATAGAGCCTTGCAAACCCAAAACTTCTGGCTCCCTTGTCCAAATTCACCACACAAACTTTATTTTTATACTCACCCTAACAAACACAGGGAGCATTAACCACTTCCTGGCCACAGAAGCACAATGAGCATCACAAGATTTAGAAACCAGGACATGTATGATTTTTCTCTTTTCTTTTTTTTTTTTTTACTGCATTATCTTTATTATCAGCCACACACCAGAACTGCTGCATCACCTTTTATTTACCATTTCCTTGCTCTCAAACATCACTTTGTTTGCCAGTATTGAAAGAACAGGAGGTTTCACAAATCACTTTCTGCAGGTTCATTATGAATTTATCACAATGCCTGAAACACAAATTTCTATTTGTGTTTGAAGTCCATGTGTATTTACACTGGAATCTGTGTGATATTGACTCTGATTAGTGCCAGACAAATTGAATCAGATTCTCCCTGCCTGATGTAGAGCAACAACCTCCCTTCACCTGTGAAGATTCCGAGGCAGCAAGAAGAGATTCTCCCAGAGAAAAACGTAAGAGTTTGGTTCTCTGAATCTCTCTGCCATGGCTGAAAATAGCTATGAGTTGTATTACTCAGTTACAAACAGATTGGCAGAAGCACAGGATACAAATCTAGTAAATCACAAGAACAAGCAGAAGTGGCTTGAAAAGACATTTTTCTTCTTGCCAGACATAATTCTATTATTTGTGAATGGAGGCATGATCTTTGCAAGGGKGATGCAATGCAAATGTGCTTTCATTGAAATGATTTTAGTATATGGTGGGGTAAAGGAAAAAGCACATTATCCTTTGAATTACCTGGTTTGAGGTCTACAAACTTTACACAATTAAGGAGAGAATAAATGCTTCTGTCAGTGGCATTGGATAGTATTTGTTTAGGATGATCAGCATCATTACGAGTGGATACGAARTTATTAAAGATCTCTGTAAAGAAAAATGGCATTTTTAACTGCTCATTTGCAAAGTAGTAAATGCACAGAAGCAGATAATTAAATTTAAAGGACATTTTCCAACCATAACATTAGCAAGATCAAGAGGTTAAATATTAATCTGACTGTAAACGCTTCCACTGTGACTTTACACAAATGAGAGTGTCTGCATTTTAATTATTTGGTGTTGTTCAGTGCTTCAAACATTCAATGGGATTGCATTTCATATCACAACAGATCAAGGGCAGATCAACAAACAGATCTGAACTAATTAAAAATGTATAAAAACAAACACTAATCCTTGTTGTACATAGTTTTGTACATACCTAAAAGAAAAAAAAAAATAAAAAACAAACCCAAAACCAAAACCAAAAACCAAACCCAAAAAAAAAAAAAAAAACAAAAAAAAACCAAAAAACTTTAGAAACTTCATGAAAGATATTCAGGATTTCATATACTTGCAGGACATTGATGTATTAGATAACATGTTTAAAGCCTTAAAAAGTATTGAATTTAGAAGTGAAMCTCATTTACACTAAGAAATGAGAGAAAATGTCATGTCAGTGATTTGCCTACAGCCTGAAAGGGCACCACCAGCCCTGGGGGATTTTTCAGTTTACTCTGTGACTGGGACTGCAGCAGGGAGCAGCAGTGCTTTAGCCTGTGCTAAAAAGTCCTAAAATGAAAAAGTGAGAATCCCTATCTATCTCAGACATCAGCCCAGCTTGACCCAAGGAGTCTGCTTGGGGATGGAAAGTTCCTTGCCTGCTCTTTGACAAGCCCACTCTAAATGAAAGCATCTGGATTGGGGTCTCACAGTTGTTTTCTTCCTTATTGCCAGGTTATTTTTTATGGTTTTTGTAAAGTAAAAAGGGAAAAATAACCCACTGAGAAGCAGTCATACCAAAACATCTTAAGCCTGTTATATCATGAACAGAAAAAAAGGGGCAAGCAGACAATCTTTTTCCTTCTTTCTTTTTTTTTTTTTTTTCCTTTCCCTTTTCTCCCTCCGAACATTTCCTTTCAGCTGTCCCTTTGAAGTCGCAGGCTTACGGTGTGAGTGACTGAGAGCAAGGAGCTGTGAAACGCTCCTTTGAGCTGAGGATTTCTCAGAGAGCATCACAAGGAGTGCACAGATCTGCAAAGCAGCCTGGAGGCTTTGTTCAACCTCACACTCYGAGCACAGAGCCACAAACCTCAGCAGGGCAAAATCCCCTCCTGTCTGAATTCCACCTTCCCAGCTGGGTTATCCCACTTCCACTCAGAGCTGTGACTGCGGTGGTGTGAGGAAATAATTGAAAGTATACATACATTCTCTGGATAATATAATTTATTATTCTATATAGGTAAATTAAGTGATTTTATCAACTTCTGTTTCACTTAGTCCTGCTGCTGCACTGCAACTACTGTAACTGTAAATACTTGATCTTTTCTAATTGTTAAAATGCTGTTGTAAGGTCATCCCTTCAAACCACCCTCACCACAGATCACTCTTTATGCTTTGTAAAAACAATTCCTGCTCAGAGGGGTCTGATTCACTCCACAGCCTAACACAGAGATTGGCAGAATACTCCAGCCATGATTAGTTACATTTCCCAATTCTCCAGTCTTCTGCATTTCTCATCCAAAACAATTTTCATTTCTTCTTTTACGCAAAGGATATTGCAAAAAAAAAAAAAAAAAAAAAAAAGATATACTGACCCATTGATTCTCGAAGAAGGAGCAAAATTGTCTCTCATGATTTTGAAACAGTCAGTAAGGATGTGTTAGTTTCTTACAACCTTCAGAGCAAAGCTGTTGAAGGTTAGGACTATTTCTGTAAATGGTCTGCTAGAAACAGTGATCAGCCTCACCCAATATTTGTTTTTAGTGGGAGGGCAGCACCCTGGTGTGCCATTACAGCATTGCTTCCTGCTGTACCCCTTAGGAGATTCATTTGAGGCTGCAGGAATCGTTTTTTATCTTTGTGCAGTTTARAGTGCTCAGAGAAATGGGAGGATAGCACTGCCAGCAAAACCAATATCTGTTAGTCCAGGAGATAAGAAAAGCAACACAGTGGCAGCCTAAGGAAAAATGAGAGCCAGAAGATGGATCTGAACAGAACAGAGCTGATGGGCACGATGAGAGAGAGCAGAGAGGCTGAAGAGCAGCAGGTGTTGCATGAGGAAAAGAGGAAAACTGAAAAGGGAAATGGATGAATGAGAAGAGTGGTGCCGGTCTGTCCCAGGCTGCAGATCAGGTTCTAATGCAAAGCTGCTGCAAATACCTGAGGGAAAAGTGTCCCTGTAAAGCAGAGGAGATGCTGATGCAGCRCTTGGTGATGCAAGGGGAAAAGAGACACCAAGACAATTCAGATTCCTCAGGGATGACTCCACAGAGAGCTGTGGCTGTGCTTCTGCCGGTTCAGCTGACTCTGAGGGGTGGGATGAGCTGGACACCCCACTCTAGGAGTTCCCCCAAGTTCAGTCACTATTTCCCTTTTCTGTTTATTTTATGTAATTTCTTTCCACTGGGTTTTTGCACGTTTCACTCATCCCCAGGGATGGCAGGCAGAAATACAGAAACCCTTTTAGTATAACACAGAAACCCTGCCAGCTTTACCTGGAGATAAAAACCACAATCCCACTTGATATCAGAATCCCACACCTTTTAGAGSCAGACCCTTTGTGGAAATGATCCCAGACCCAAGGTCATGGCTTTGCTGCAGAGCTGAACGAGGAAATAATGATATGAAAAGGAAATAAGTTTGTTTTGCAGCATGGATAATAGCACACAAAACAACAAAACCAATATATTGGGGAAAATAATCTCTATGTAAATATTAAACACACTTGAATTCTTGATTGTGAAAGAAGATGATAACTTTTGAAAAAAACAATTTCTATCCTGTTCTTTAAGAAGTTATGGAGGCCAAGTCTCAGTGAATGGCAGTGGATTTAAGAACTTAAATGTTTGAATGAGAATTAAGGTGAGATTTCAGAACTTCAAGGCACTTCGGTGTTTCCACAATACAGTTCAAAGTGCAAAGCTTGAAAAAAAACTCTACCCTCTCTCTCTCTGTGGGTTTTCATAGGATAATACAGCCAGGTACTGAAATTAGGGTCAGTGAGAAATTTCTCCGAACACAGGCATTAAGGGGTGACAATTTGAAGAGCCCAGGTGAATTCTSTTGCAGAACTGTTTCTCTTGCAGTCACCCTTTCTTGCTTTCTTCCAATTAACTTATTTTTAATTCACACCTCTGTCTTGCCCCTGTCTTCTCCCTCTTACATTCACCCCATTTATTATTTTATCTCCATTTATTATTATTATTTTCTCTCTCTCCACACATCCTCATGTCTTTTTCTAGGTGTGTTCTGGTGCTGTTCAGACAGGTTTGAGCTGTGTGGAGGCACGTTGCAATGCAGTGATTGCTGCTGTTGCATGGCACAGTGGGAGGGATTTAATCTCCACCACCACACTTCAGGGACRCAGAAGATTGATGGAGGAGATTGTTCCCTAGATACTTTGCTAAAGACTGTTCCTATCTCGATTTAATTTTACTTCCCCTAAGTTTGCTTCGCCATGAAGTCCCAGTTTAGAGGGTTGTTACGTAAAGAGGGATTTGAATTCAGAGAAGTGGACCACTGCAGAAGAATTGGGCAAAGGGAAACCTCAGGAAATTAAATATATTGGTTAGGAGTCCTTTTCTCCTTAGGTATGCTTGCTGTGGAAAGGTGGTGTGAGACGTAGAAGCAGGAACAGGGAACTTGCAGGCAGGAACAGAAGAGCCTGCCAAAGACAGGCAGAGAGTAATGTACAGCACAGTTGGGGAATTTCTGGACTTCAATGAAAAGAGCTTGAGATCCTCAACACCAGAAATGGGAGAGGAGTTGAGTTCACCAGCAAGTCAAGTGATTCTACAACACTTGTGCTTCTGCCACAAGGTGGAAGAGCTTCCCACATGGTAAAATACAACGGCACAGCTTCTGAATTTCAAAATCAACCTGTTTCTCTCTTTTAATTAAAAAACTCATCTTTGACTTAGAATGGAATGTGCAAAGGAGATCAAGTATATTCATCACCCTCATTCTGTGGAAGTTTCATATCACACAGATTTCGTGGCTAAAGTAACAAGCTCAGCTTGTGAATTTTGCAGATCTGTGCCTGCAGTAATGGCCTGGTCTTCTCCATCCTKTGTTAGTTAATGCCCCTCAGGCTTTTAATAGATTTGGTTTCAAATAATTCAATTTAGCCCTTCTGAAACCCTGCRTTTCAATTGATCCCATTCTTTTCTATTGGCAAATATTCAAGAGAGGTCGAAGTTTGATGTGAACAGCCTTTGCAACATCTCTTTAAAAACCAAAATGAGCAGAGAGCTCGAGAGCATTTGCTTATGGATTTCAGTCTTCCTGGTCCAGCGATGATGAATTTTTACAAAAGGTACCTGGTCAGAGAAAGTCCCCTGTTTTTTTATTAAGTTAAGCTTGTTAAATCTTGCATCTTTTTTAACAGGGGTTTATCTTAGTGGCATGGTGAAATAATGCAAAACTAAGGTATTTTACCATGCTAAGAGGCAGCTGCAGTGTGTTGAGGCCAATATCTGGAGCCATTCATCAGAGCTGTTAAACCTGAAATGGAGTCAAAATGCCACTAATCTGTATCAATAGTCTATGTAATTAAAGAAGGTAGCAGCCATATAGTGAAACCTAGCACAGTCAGAGACTTAAGGAACCCATACTAACGCAGTAGCCATGAAAAACTGCTAAATAAACGTTTATTTTCTCTGGCAAGGAATTTACAATCTCTGAGATTCTCTGTTCACAAAGGAGAAATGGTCGTGTAGACCCACAGCAAACATTCATATTTGTGATCAACATATTTATAATTAACASTAGCAAGCACTTTTGAGATTTTCAAATGTTTTTATAAATATTTTATCAGGCACTGCTGCCCTCTCTCCAGCTTTCACAAACTTTTCTCAGGCTGCAGAATGAGCATGGACATATAGGCTCTAATTTGAAAATTTAGGTATCACTTCTTTCTGGTAAGGTGAGAATCTAATTAAGCTCCTTCAGGATTTCACTATCACTGCTTCCAATGCAGTCTACAGTAATACAGGCATAAAAAAGATTTAGCTGCCCTCTCAGAAACAAGTTTGAACTTCTGTTCAATATATGCTTAAACACTTGCAAAGCATTTGAGCCCTTCCTTTTTATGTCTGAGTCAGCGTTCTTCTCTGTGCTTCTAATCTACATTTTAGGTAAGCTGTTAAATAAGATGGAAGATGTGTAAAAACCCCCAGAATTAATGGACAGAGAAGCAGAACAGACCAGGTTTTCAAGCGCTTGAGAACTTCTTGTAAATCTGATCATGATGATGTTTAAAAGAATTTTAGAAGCATTTGCTGGGTAAAAGGTACTTTCCAAAGCAGGTTTGAGGATCATCCAGAGCTGTCACCAATGAATCTGATAGATCYCAGTGAGTGAATAAGAAAATCCCATGGAAAAGCCATGTACTAACACCACTTATGATCAAGGGAAAAGGAAAAACTTTCCTTAGCTTCAGTAAGAGTCTCTTTGGGCTCTTATATGTTAATATTCCTGTCAGAAGCCCTACTCTGACTCTGAAGAACAGAGGGAGAGTCTCTGTGGGTTTATTCATGATCCCAAAAGGAACTCTATGACTTGGAGGGATTTGCAGACATTCACTGAAATATCACAGAATCTTTTCTAGACTCCCTGGCAGGTTGAGAGGGTTAATCCACTTTGAGATACCCTCCTTGTATTGCACTGTAGTACTTTGTTATTTTTTCATGACCAATATTCCTACAGGGTCTTGGAGAAAAAAAAATAATTTAAGCCAAGAAAGACCAGAAAGAGTGGGGTTTTGATTTTAATTATTTTGTTTTGTCTTGGTGGGGGTTGGTGTTTGGTTGTTTGTTTGGTTTGGAGGGGATTTATTTTAGATCTGCTTACAGGTGTTTTAAAAGAGATACAGTTCTCTTATACATTAAATTCGGGTAAGAATAGATTCTAAGCTGGTTTCTAACCAGTTTTCTGGTTTTCAATAGATTTAAGCTCGTTTTCTGATCCCTCTCCTCCTTCACCAGCTTCACCACTTGTCGCTGGGGGTCTTTGAGTAGCTCTCCTAACATTTTTGTGTTTAATAGCACAGCTGATATGAGGATAATGAAGTACTGTGCCTCCAATCTGTGCTGGGCTGCAGAGGGACTTAACTCTCACCCCACTTTTCCTTCAGAGAATATTACCTGGAACCTAATGATCTTCAACTCAATCTGAACAGAAACCTAAAGAAATCTTCTGCTGAGGCAATCTTTCTCATGGCTGAGGATAGGTATAACTTTAGTCTGAGCTCTAGCATGATTATTTTATCTAAAGTGCTTGAAAGACAATAATTACAGTCAGACAAAACTTGTCTTGTGGTTGACAGGTGTGAGGAGCTTCAGTGCAGCAAAAGAAGGGAAAGAGGAGTGACATACTGAAACCTGGACTGTGATGTTCCTTTTCCAGCTCTCTATAACCTTTGAAAGTAGAAATATATGGGTGTGCTGATGAAATGTGTACATGGCATGAGCTTGTCCCTATATTTTACTTTTTGGTGACATCAGCTGCTCTTCTGGTCTCTTCTGGCCAACTCTGAAACARCACTTTGAGCTGAGTCCTGCCCAAAATGATGATTTTGGGCTTTGAACCCACACTCATGGTGTTTTTAGGATCATGCTCTTACTGAGCAAATCTCAGGGTCATGCTGCTCTTCATCCAGTCTGCTTGCTCCAGGAATATTTAACTGCAACAGTTTCAGATTTTCATCAAATTATCCCTCTGCTCGTTAATTATAATAAAGTGTAAATTGCAATAAAATGTGGGGGGTCCTCTGCCTGAGAGGTAAAGTACGTCTGTAAATTTAAAACATACTTTGAAGCCATCCCACTGCTGGACATGACTGCTTCATGTGGCAGCTGCTTATCTGTGCCTCTAGATGGAGATCCTATCCATTTAACTCAACCCTCTGGAGAAAGCTGTGGGATGCTTCARYGAGAGCTCCATCTTGCCTTTCRTACTCCAAAGACTAAACATTACTTYTTTCTCTGATTTCTGAGATATAAATTTATTTTTGTCTTAGCAACCAGACATGTTTCACAGCTTACCAGCCAAAAAAAAAAAAAGAAAAAAAATAATTTCTGCTTTAGCTTTCAACAGCAAAAGCATCCTTAACTATTTACTTTGCCTGAAATGTAGTGCTGAAACCCCTTGCTTTATAATTCCATTCTAAAAATTCCCTCTAATATGTGAGCACCTTTGACAAGTTGAGGTGCACAGGATTGCAGGTGAGGCTCAGAAGGAATTTTATGGACCATTCTATTCAGTCACTTTTATCATATCATATGAATATCATATCCATTTTATCATATGGATATATCTTGTGGTTCCACAGGAACAGAGAGGAAAACCTTCCATAAATTCGCCAGGAGATTTGCATATTTTCTCACTGGTTTTGGACCAAGTTTATTTAAAAAAAAACCAACAAACTAATCTTAGCAAGAATAAGAAGGCACATGAGTGAAAGTATCTTCTCTTGTCCAGGAGGTAAAAATCCCTTTTTGTGGATCAAAAGCAGTTAGATAAAACCATGCCCTATTAAGCATATTTTTCAGGTTTGCCCARTGCAGCAGGATGCAGAGTTTAGCTTGTAATGACATCAGCTGCCCAAGGACAGAATGGAAATTCTCTCTTGATTACACAGGTCCTGAAAAACAAAAGCAAATGTGCAGCTACACCTGTACTTACAGAAAGGTAATATATTAAAGGCCATAGTAACAATGGATGATTAACAGCATGACAATAGTAATTGGAATAACAGCACCAACATTTTAAAAGTACTTGGTTATCCACATATGTGAGGAAAAACTGCTTTTTATATTTTCTTTTTACTTTCTTTTCTTTCTTTGTTTTTTTTACTTCCTGAAACCAGAGAGAGAATTGTTTGTTTGGTCTTTTTTTTTTTTTCCTATACTTTTCCTTGTGGGATATTTAACACAAACAAGTTGGGCTCATAACACTATGACTTCTATGTAATTTTTCTATATTTGCTTCTATATTTTTTGGATATAAGAGCAGCATAGTGCCAGATGTAGTTAACATCTGTACAAATCCTCAGACCCCAAMGTGCCCTGAGGCAGAAGTTTTGGTGTCAGCATTGACACCTACTCATGTACTCCTGCTGCTTTTGGGGGAATATTTTCATTTCTGCCTTGTTTCAGCTGTTGTTAGTGGCACAGTGTTGGTTTGTTTGTTTTTTTTTTTTTTCTGCCTTGTTTCAGCTGTTGTTAGTGGCACAGTGTTGGTTTGTTTTTTTCATGGTCTGTGACTCTGATCTAGTTGTTTCAAGATATGTGCAGATTTTTTTTCATTTTTCCCTTAGGTCTTCTTCCCCATGAGATGAGGATAAGTAGATCCAGGCAGGCTCACAGATCTTTTTTGTAGGTCATGTGTTGATTGGGATAACAAAAGTATATGATTTTTTTTTTTTTAAATGGACCACACCAAGACAGTAATACTTGTCAAAGATGTTTCTAGTTTCACAAGGATTACAGAAAATAATCCATGCRGTGAAGATTTTACTTTTCAGGTGTTTGGGTATTTTCTGAAAATTGTTTTTTACCAAAAGTCCAGACTACTCTGTATTGTCTCTTAAACTCAGCAATAAATTCTGTCTAACAGACCTAGGACATTTATCACAGAGATAGAGATTTTGTTTCTCTCTTTTTGTTTTCACACTGTGAGCTTAAAATGATACCAGGAAGAAATTTAAAATCAAAACCAACACAGCTCAGGATAAAAATGAGTTAAGGAAAAAAGAAATTCCATTATTGCTGCAGCAAACATCAAATCCATTTTACATAGATTTGGGCTGAGAAGGAACTAGAACAAAAAAAAAGAAAGTTTAAAAACTATATTTCCTTCTGCTTGAGAGTTAGATGCTGAAATGCACTCAGAATAACAATGCACATGGATTCTTGGGTAATCCTGTTTAAACCACAAATATAACTTTCAGGTGCAGATCATTTGTCGCCTCTTTCATGTCTCAACCTTTATATGGTTTCAGAGAACTCAAAGAAGACATGGAATCCTTACCAAATTTAACTTGTCAGTATGCACAATACAAAAGTGGGATTTGTCTAACAAACTTTGACAGGCATGATGCATCAACCATTTTTTTCAATATACCAAACTTTTCTATAGCCTGTTTCGTGACAGATGTTGGAGGATATAAATATATAATAAATATATATATTATATATATATATATAATAATAATAAAAATATGCATTATATATATGATAAAAATGTGTATAATAAAGATAATAAAGATATTTTAAATTTAAAATTACAATGTTTGCTACAAGATTGGCCTGCACCAAATGGATGTGCTCCTGTCAGGGTAAGTGCAAAGCACAACTCAGCAGGATGCAATGCTTAAGTATTCCCTAGTTCTGCCCTAAACTGTTGCCCAGTCAAAAGAACAGAATAATTTTCAATACTGTGAGTTCTTTAGAGGGAGGATCTRCTGCACTGGGAATGTTTCCCAAGCACACATCAAATATCAAACAATGAATTATTTTATATGTGGATTTCTTGGCTTTGAACGTTTTCCACTTAGCGGTCGTCGCATTTCCACTCYGCAAAGTCATATATATTTTGAAATACACTTCAGAAAATTAACTTGATTCGTTTTCAGGCCACAAGAGACATTCCTTGCCTTTTCTGGGTATTCTCTGTTCAGCAAGAATGCACTTAGGAGAAAAGGATAAATGATGGGAGCCCTTGGGAGTCAGTGCCAGATTGCGCGACTCGCACAAACACCCACGGGCTCGCGGCGGAGAGCTCTGTTTGTTCCACAGAAAGATCTGGTGTTTCTCACACAGGAGGTCACATTACCTTAAAATGCCTCTGTCCCGTAGGTCTGCCTGAGAAATAACATCTGTTCTCCCAACAAGTGCCTCTCCAGAGGGAGACACGTGGCAAGACAAAAACAAAAGCAGCCCGCGGTCAGTCCCGCACCGAGGCACAATGAGAAATAGAAAACCTCTCCATGCACCTGATTCCAACTCTCCTGGAGCTGGAAGATTGCAGGGGTCTTGGGTTAGGTGCTGTGCACACCCCTYTCTGTTTGTGTAATTTTTTACTCTCAGCAGTATCAATATCCATCAGCTGAACTCAGATGTTTCTCTCCAGCCCTAAGCCCTCCCATCAGCACAAAGTGTTTCACTTCACAATCACTGATACAAGCAAAGGAATTTTTTATAGGAGTCTGACAAAACTTCAGCAGACGTTTCCCCACACCTCAGAAAACACACGTAATTTGCAGTCCAGAGCTCTCAGCCTCCTTACAGCAGGAAAGTTTTGCMCAGAGATCTCTGGGAAAGGGATTCCTTTGCTTTGCTTCCACTCACATTAACACAGTGAAATTTTATTCCTAGTAAGTAAAATCCTCTTTTAGCTCTCATTCATCTATTTGCATCCTACAGATTCCCATAAAAAGAAAAAAATCAGGGGAATTTTTACAGAATTACAAATACTTCCAGTGAAAGTGGGTAAAAATTTCATCTGAAAGCACTTAGGAATAAAGTTAGTGGRAGATGGTAATCTGGTTTCACAAGATTCAAGTTTTTTGAATTAATTTTGTTCTTCAGTGGAATGCAAACAGAACTTCTGAATAGTTWTTCAAGAATATATTATAGAGAAACACTTGTTTTCATATCATAAAGCACAATTTTTTTGGCTCTGACCCACTCTCACTCATTTCCATTTTGTTCTCCCACTCACTTTCTGTCACCAGAGGTTGCTGCAGAGCCCTGGATCACAAACCCTCTCCAGCTGAAATTTTTTTTAAAAATCAATCCATCTCTATGTGTGATGTTATCTTTTATTTGAAAATGSATTCTGTTAAGAAAGATCATAAACAACTCTGCCTGGGAGAAGTTCTTAACTTGTCAAAAAAATTGATGTCTTACACATCTAACTGGATAACCAGCTGTTCAACTGTGAAAGTCTGGAAAAAAAATACACTGTGAATTGCTGAAATGACAGTCCTGTATATTAAAGATGTCCTGTTGATGTTTTTGCACAGAGTAGAAATTCTGCTACATTCCACTCAGCCTATTTTTACTGTACAAAGCACACACTTTACTAAAGTATTACTCTTTCTTGTTTTTTATCTTGAACCTGAACCTGATATTTTAGGGATGTAACTCTGAATAGATGGCAGGGRAAAAGAATCTGTCTAGCCTTATGTTTCTCTATTTATTCATGTATTGACTTCAACATGGAATTGGCAAAAAAATTGAGCTGTTTTTGAAAGCAAAGGTAAATGCATGAGCCCCACCCTCTGMCAGTTGTATTTCTTTGAGTATAAATTGCAAGATTACAAGTTTGCCWGAGACAGAAAACCTTTACCCCCGTTTAGAATCTTGACTTTTCCATGGAGACAGACTTGCTTATTTTTCTGAGGTCAGAAGGGGTTTTACTGCTGTGCTGACATTCTGCATTGTCTTCTTTCTTTTGCATCTGAAAAAAAAAAAAAAAAAAAGAAAGAAAGAAAAAGCCAAGAAAAGCACAGCTCTGAAATGACAGTAAAAATGCATTGCTCTTTTTAAGTGGCGTGGCCAGCATATGTCTGTGCATCAGCAGGTTGGTCAGAGGGAACAGAGGAGAATTCTTTAATCCCTGGTGTATAGAGGAACCATACAGTTCCATACGAAACAGTTTTTTTGCCTTCCTTTGATTGCACCACCATGCCTAGAAACTCTTTAAGGCAGTGATGCCTCAGGTGTGGAGAGAAAAAAAAAAAAAAAAAAAAAAAAAAAAAGAGAATATTGTCATTTAAAAAAACCCCTGAACTTCCCTGTCACATCTGGCCTTCATGCTTCAATAAGCCCTTGAGCACAGCTCATAAATAATGAGCACTCAGACGGGTTGTACAATTCCAGTGCATTCTATTGACTTCCAGGGGATGCACAGAAGGAGAGAACATGTCCTGAAGGCAAAAGCAGAGGCTGTTTTCTTAGCCTTCTATCAAATGTGTATCGCCAGCAATTTAATTACTATTTATTGAGCAATGTCACTAGGATATGCAGGGCACAGAAGGAATTGTGAGGTGTAAACAGAGCTGGTGTTTATCAGTTTATTTATTTTGCGTTACCCTGCTATCCATTTTCAGACCTTTTGTTGTGGTTTGATGCGATACAGAACAAAAATATTGGGATTTGGAAAACAGTGGGGAAAGTGTGATCAAGCAAGCATCAAAAGATAATCCCTTCATGTTTAAAAAACAACCCAAAGAAACAGCAATTCCTTATCCMGGTACAAATACTCAAAAGTAAGTAAGAAATAACTTTAATCTTATTGAAATTGAAAAGACAGAAATAAAAAATATATGTATCTAACTAGATAGCCAAATATTCAACTGAGATGAATTTACAAACTCTGTTAACTTCAACAGACCCACCATTTTTTGTTTATTGACAGACTAATTAGTTTGATGCAGAGCTAAAATATTTGTATGTGTTGACTAAAAAAGGAACTGCAGGATAAGAAAATTAGGAAAAAATATGATAAAAACCTATTCCATGAATCTCACAGAAGTATGCCCAGGTGGAACAAGAAAGAAAGGTGGAAACAGAGGTCTCCTTCATGTGATCTGCCTCTCAGTAGATCACAGCTTCACTGTGGGTTATATTTACACCCCCAGGACTAGACTTTTTTTATGTGGAATAGGGTTTGAAATGAAACATCTATTTTGTTAGCAAGAAAGAAAACAATATGCAGATTCAGTTCCAAAACATTCAAGTCAACATTAGTTTTTTTAAAAAACAACAAAGAGAAAAAAGAGAATCTGAGAACTTAAAAATGTAGTTTTGGATCCAGATGTTAGCCTTTCTCACATATTTAGAGCTAGGTTACTGTTCTGTTATTCTGTGTGATGTTTGCTTCAGCCAAAATTGACTGTTTTTTCCTGAATGCATCTCCTGCCCTTAAACTCTTGCCAAACTCTTTTTGGGATCCATTCCTTAAAGGCAGAGAGAAAAAACTTCCTGATGATATCTSTTTCCTTTTCTTTCCTCTGCAGGCTTAAGCTGTAACTGGGTATCTCGTCACCAGAAACGAAATGAATAACTCAACGTACATCAACTCCTCCACCGAAAATGTGATGGCTTTGGAGAGCCCCTACAAAACRGTGGAGGTGGTGTTCATCGTGCTGGTGGCAGGGTCCCTCAGCCTGGTCACCATCATYGGCAACATCCTGGTGATGGTGTCCATCAAAGTCAACAGGCACCTGCAGACTGTCAACAACTATTTCCTRTTCAGCCTGGCCTGCGCTGACCTGATCATCGGCATCTTCTCCATGAACCTCTACACCCTCTACACTGTGATTGGCTACTGGCCCTTGGGGCCCGTGGTGTGCGACCTCTGGCTGGCTCTGGACTACGTGGTCAGCAACGCCTCCGTCATGAACCTGCTYATCATCAGCTTTGACAGATATTTTTGTGTCACCAAGCCGCTGACGTACCCGGTGAAGCGCACCACCAAGATGGCAGGCATGATGATCGCAGCGGCCTGGGTGCTGTCCTTCATCCTCTGGGCCCCCGCCATCCTCTTCTGGCARTTCATCGTGGGAGGAAGGACTGTCCCCGATGGGGATTGCTACATCCAGTTTTTTTCCAACCCTGCCGTCACTTTTGGCACTGCCATCGCAGCCTTCTATTTGCCCGTTATCATCATGACTGTGCTTTACTGGCAGATCTCCCGAGCCAGTAAGAGTCGGATAAAGAAAGGGAAAAAGGAAGCCGCCCAAAACCAAGAAACRGTTTCCCCCAGCCTCGTGCAAGGTAAAATAGTGAAACCCAACAACAACAACATCCCGAGCAGCGGAGAAGGGCTGGAGCACAGCAAAATTCAGAATGGAAAAACCAGCGGAGAGACTGTGGCTGATAACAGCGTTCAGGGGGAGAAGGAGAGCTCCAACGACTCCACCTCCGTCAGCGTGGTCGCTCCCAACTTGAAAGAGGACGAAGCCACCAAAGATGCCAGACAGGCTTCYGCCTCCCAAGACCAAATCAAAGCAGAGAACTCCAAGCTGACRTGCATCAGGATAGTCACCAAGTCCCAAAAGGGGGACTGCTGTGCCCCTACCAACACCACCGTGGAGATCGTGGGCACAAACGGGGAGGAGAAGCAGAACAGCGTCGCCCGGAAGATCGTCAAGATGACAAAGCAGCCCGCCAAAAAGAAACCGCCCCCCTCCAGAGAGAAAAAAGTGACGAGGACGATTTTGGCCATCCTGCTGGCCTTCATCATCACCTGGACCCCGTACAATGTGATGGTGCTCATCAACAGCTTCTGCACATCCTGCATCCCCAACACGGTGTGGACCATAGGATATTGGCTCTGTTACATCAACAGCACCATCAACCCCGCCTGCTACGCCCTCTGCAATGCCACTTTCAAGAAGACCTTTAAGCACCTCCTCATGTGCCATTACAAGAATATAGGAGCTATGAGGTAAAAACAGTAGTGGAAATAATGGTAGAAAGGGTGAAGGAGTTCCAAATAAAATCAAAAAAACCCCAATGCTATAGCACTTTATGCTCTTCTATGGAATGTGCAATCCAGGATGTTGGTGGAAATGCTGGTAAGGGGCATCAGCTGTACCCCTGAGGACTATACTGACAAACATACTTTTAATAAATTAAAATAAATATTTAGAGTGTGGGGATGTTTGAGAAATTATTCAAGGGTGTGGACTGGAGGCACAGTTCCTTACTTTCTGAGAGTATTCTGCAGAAGGGCTTTAAAGTCTATGATTTTTGATCATTCTGTRTAAAATACTTGTTCTTTCATTCTCTTTTCCTTTTTTGTTTTCTCCTGTGTGTGTTTAATACATCTTCACATAGGGATAAATTCCACCAATTTTAATAATAACTGTGTGGAAGAAGCATGGAAGTTTGGAAGATCACTGCATAATCCAAATCAGTTGTGGCAGAAATTTTCTAAAGCTCAAAGTTGTCTAAATCTGTTTTGCCACTGTCATGTAAGATGCTTATTGTTAGCTAAATCGTGCTGAAAGTTGGTTTTGTTTTTTTTTTTAATGTTGTTTATGACACCACCATTGCCCAAACTGCGTCAATTCTGAAAGTTTCTTACACTGGACATGTGATCATTGTGTATCATTCGAGGTGTGTCACCTGTCCCCTCCCAGGGGCCTTTGTTCTCTGACAACTTCATCGTGTCAGGATCGAGGTGAAAAGACCTGGACTCGTCCAGATTGCTGTGTGCCAAGGCTTCTTCAGCATCCGTGCAAACCAAAGCTTTTGACTCGATTTTGTTCACTCTGTTCGTCACGTAACATCGACCTGTGGATTTGTCTTTTACCTCCATCAGCTTTTTCTTCCTTTTTGTACCTTACTTTTCCAGGGTAAGGCTGAACACCAAAAGTTGTAAATTCAAAGGTCTCGTCCAGTCAGCCACCRTGGTGGCCAAACAAAGGGTCTCAGCTGAAGAGTAGAAACAGGATTATTACTAGGAAGATGAAAGGTTACATCCTTTTAAAGTGGGATGTACAGATAAAGAGGTATGTCGAGGCTTCACAGAATGAATAATTAATATTAGATGCTCTTGACCTGTCAAAAGAAAATTAATTTATTTAGTAAAAGAATAAGAGAGACTATCATACCCACCTGGATCAAGGTCTGCTAAGCCCTTGGTGTGAAACTGGGGTCCTTTCTGGGTCAATCCTGGACAAGATGTTTACTTTTTGGAAAGGGTATTGGTCACATTGCTTGGGTGACATATTTTGACTGTAAGCCAAGGGATAACACTAATAAAAAGGCAGAGAGGAAAACTGGGATTATAGAAAACCAGATACTGAAATGGTCTGGATGGGAGTTTGGCAAGGGTTAAGTCCAAATATTTTCTGCTGCTCCACACTAGGTGAAATTTGGATTATTTCTGCCTGCAAAGAATTTAGTATTCCAACATTTGATACTTACTGTAGCAAAACTAAGCATTTTGTGGACAGGTCAAAGGGTATCAGGTTACAGCAAACAAAGATTGTCTGTAAGTTATGCATATTTTAGTTACCTCCATCTTACTGACTCTAACTTCCAGGCCCTAACAAAGGCACATTTATATATTTTGTTACCCAAAAAAAGCATTGTTCTGAGCGTCTCCTTTCCAGAGCAAAAGCCCCCCACCAAACAGGACTCCAGTTCACTCTATTTCATGCTATGATATTAGAGTATTCCAAAATGCACTTCAAAACAGCAGCCTCTGAGATTAGGGAGAAATTAATGTTGCAGAATTAAGTTTTACATTTGACAAGCTTATTGGAAACACAGTGTCAAAGCACTGTGCTATCATGACAATTTTCATGTTTCATAGTACATGTTCCCAGCAGAAAGTGAAAATGAGGAGGATTAAATTGCAGTAAATTAAGGCCATGTTAAACTCAGGATTAATGTGTCTTAATATGAAGTCATTGAATTTATACCCCTGGTGATTTCATTCTTATACAACTGTCTCCATAAAGCCAAGGATCTAATTTTGCAGCCCTCACTTGCCTTGAGTCATATCTGCTATCACTGTTTTCATCTTCCTGCTTGTAAGGAAGAATAACTCAATGACAAAGCCTGCAAAACTGATCACTGCTCGCCTTTCAGAACCACATTCACTAAATTTATCTTGACAGGTCAAAGACTTACACATTCCTAGGCTGTTCATTCTCTTACAGTGTTAAAAAATCCAGATAAAATCCCAAGATAAAATCAAATACATTCAATGTCTAAATCTGACTTCTTTAGAAAAGTCTCATAAAGGAAACACCTGGCTCTTTCTTTCAGCAAGTGCTGTGGGTATCAATAGCACAGGTACTCAATTTGGGAAATAATGGTTTGTGTAGCCCTGCTCAATCTTTTAATTCTGGTTTTCTGGTGCTGCAAATCCTTTATCCTCACATTCAAAGCTGTCACTTGTTCATGATGAATTAATCTAACAGCTAAGGACATTCCTACAGGTTAAGAAGTGTGACAGATAAATTACAATTATACTCCCTCACCATGTGATTTTATGACACTCAAAAACAACACCAGAGGAAAAAAAGTATTTTGGGGACAGCATTCATGAAACCAACAAGCAAAGGAAAAATATCAGTTTGAAGCTTTCTGGCCCTTTTCCCCAGCACCACCCTCACTTTTGATCCCAAAAAACAAGGTGCTCTGATTTGTATTACAACATATTTAAAAGGTTTGCAGGACACACAGTGCTCTGGGTTTCTGTAACTGTTCTATGGTACCTCTACATTTGCAAGCAATTAAACAATTGAAGAAATAATGATGAAAAAAAATAGATGACATTATAATATAATGACAAAAAATAGGTGTCAAAAATAAATTACATTAAAGCATCACTGCATGGATCCACAGGCATGCAAGCACACAGCTTAACATGGTTTATATACATGAAAAATAACCATCTAAYAGTTAAGATATTGCATGGAATCCAGTCTGGGTTGTGTGCACTGCCTGCTGCTGGGAGGTGCAGAGCCAACACTCACTCATTTCACTGTCCAGCCCCTCCTGAAGGCAGAGAAGAGGCAGAAAGTGCCCTGAGACATTGGGAATCTCTTGGATCATCAGCTGGTTATGGCTCAGCAAGACAAAAACAGTGATAAGTTCAGAGACACAAAATAATTTGTTCTTGAACACCGTTTGAGCTTTCATCTCTTTCCTTTGTGTCCCAAACCACGTTCACCAGGTTTCACTTCCCTTCTGAGTGACAGTTCTGCAGGATCTAGATGTTGAAGAGCTTCTCCAGCTTYCCTGGCTGTCACCCCATCGTCCCCAAGGTGGCCCTGCTGCTGGAGCTGCCTCMTCTGCACCTTGGGCTTGGCCAGAGGATCCCATCCAACCCATGTGCTGTGCTGGCCACTTCAGTTTCACACAGAAATCAAACACACTGTGATGTGGTAACCCATGAGAAAAAAAATTAAAAAAAAGGAAAAAAAAAAGAAAAAAAACCCCAAAAATTATAACCAACACAAAAAAAATGCAGTTAGAACTTCTTGCCCCCTCCTTTTCTTCCCCTTTCAGTATTTGCAGAAAGAGGCAGCCCATGGGGAGTGATCTGTTCTGTGACAGGACAGCCCTGATTCACTCTCCAGGAAGAGAACAGCAGCTTGAAGATGCATCAGTCCAGTGGGCAGCTTTTCTGATACTGATGGTGTCTGGGATAAAAGAGGAAGGAAGAAAGGAAGAGAGGAAGAAAGGRAAAAAAAAGAGAAAGCTGGAGCAATACTGACAATCTGTTTTCCAGTGAGAACAAAGTCAAAGAAGAAAAACTTCTCAGTCTTCTTTCTGTTTGAGATTTTCATTTGATTTATTAGGAATCATAGGATCTGTTTGAAGATAGCAAAGTATTTGAATGTTGCCYGATGAAAGACAGTCCAAAGCCAACAAACACATCTATATAAGTCAGATTGATTTTTCTTTCTTTGTTTCATTCTCTATTTTTTGCTTTACCAATGCTCATGGAGATGGGAGTGCTCAAGTGGACGCCGGGGATCAGTGGTTTGGCATTTACAAAGCATGATGGGGACAAAAGCAAGGGCTAAAAATCAGCCCTCTGTTTTGTATTCTTCTGGTGGAGGAGAAACACTGACAAGAGGAGGTACCTTTATCCAGTGTGGCTGCGGTGAGAACAGTGAAGAAACCTGGAAATGGCCCAGCAGCTCCTCC
>NW_026624262.1:91779-109712 GCF_030028575.1 Malurus melanocephalus
GGGACACAGCTGCCAGTTTCTCCTGTGGTGCTGAGGGGRCACACTCTGAGTTTTCCACTTCTGTTGACAATGAAACTTGTCACTTTTGTGCCCCAAAACTAAACCTAGCAGGGCTGAACAGGTGAAGCATCCTGACAGCCACCCTGCTGCAAAGCTGGCACGAAGGCAGCTTGGGGGCAGGGGGCAGTGGAGAAGTTTCTTCCTCCCTCCCCTTAAAGTAATTCCTAATTCTATTTTTTTTTTTTTTTTTGCAAATTCTGGTGTTTCTAGAGATAAGAAGCTAAAACCTTACAAAAGAAACAGCAGGAAAACAAACTCTGGCCCTGTGAGTGGGGCTGTTTGCTGACAGTGGGTTTGGAGTTTTTGTAGTGCCAGATGACAACAGTGCAAGTGGTAGAAATGGAGAGGCTCAAAAGAAGTTCTTTTTTCTTTTACACTGAGTCTATATACTATGCCTAGAGACACTTACAAGTGATTTCTGTACAATATTGCTTTTACAGTTCTTCTATGTCACAAAATCCTCTAGACCTTCAAGAAATCTCTTTTAAAATTTATAGAAAATCTTGCCTCGAAGGACCTTAAGAGATGGTCTTTAATTTGTCGTGGCTTCTCTTCTCTGCCTGGTTTTCCTCTTTTGTCTCAGTTTTAACAAAAAGCTTTTCTCCTTCCTCACTTTAACAAGTGTCACCTATGTTACAGCCACAGGCTGAGGTTTCACTTGCCTTTTAGGGCCTGTGAATGATGGCATTTACCCTCTTTAACCCCAAAAACCACCTTCCCTAGCACACACACCCCCCTCTGCTAAAGCCCAAGCTCCATTGTGGAGCAGCAAGTTCCATAAATCCTTTCTGCATGGGATTTAAATTGGGAGTAAAACAAAGCCAAATCAGCTCTTTTGCTCCCCAGTTTTGTCATCTCTGTGTCGAACACAAGAGTGAATAAAGTCAGAGAGTGAATGTTGGTGCAGTGGAATATTGTGCATGGATTAATTTCCTGCTCTGTGCAACAGAAAGGCAGAAATGCCCTCCCCAAAATCCCATTTTCATTCATGAGATTGCACCCACTGAAAGYCCAAAACTAGGAATGGAATTATAGCGAGGCTGAGGTGAACACGAATCATTTACCACAACCAATGCCATCATTTCTCCTGTATTTTTACTTCTCTCCTTTTGCTACAGAACCTTCTGCTACACTGTGGAACTAGTGGGTTACCTGAGCATTATCAGTCCCTCTTATTTCAGGGTACTGGGTAGAAATGTTAAACACATTTCATCCCAGTATTAACCAAATAAAAGAAAATAAATCCTGGTCCTTTTTGCCTTCCAATGTTCGGCATTACCTGAAAAGTGCCATTTGATAACTACTATTCTTCATCTCTCCTGGTGTGTTTCTTTCTTATTTTCTCTTTTTTATGATCATCCTTGCCAAGAAGCACACACAAATTATTTTTTTAGAGGTGTCCCGGAGGGTTCTGACTGTGGCAGAGGCAGCTGTGTGTGGTTCATGGGGCAGTGTGAAGGAAGGATTTTCCACAGTGCCCTTGGAAGGATGAATTTTCCCTGTGTGTTTTGTGTCTGGACTGACTCAGAAAGCTCAAGGGGACGAGATCACCGTGCAAAGGGACAGAAAAGTCACACTCAAATTGCTTTTCTGCTCCCCCCAGCTCATGCAGGCTTCAGGGAGGAGTTGGGAATTTCTTCTCTTGTTTCTGGTGCCACTCAGCTGAGGTGGTTGGTGAGTTGGAGAGTAGCAATTTGTAAATACCTTTAAATAGTGTGTTTTAACATGGCCAACACCATATCCTGACTGTGTAAAAAAAATAAATACATTCTGTGTAATATTATCCAGATAAGGCTACAGTGTAAATATATCTACAATGAATGTCAAATTACTCTTCAAGCTCTCTGTACCAGGAAGAACCTCATCTCTCCTTGAGATCTTTTTTTTTTTAACTTAAGGCTATGAAAAACTTGTTATTCATTTATATCTTAAAAAAAAAAAAATCAACCTGCATTCTTTTCTTCAAAGGAAAAATACTACTGCAAGAAAGAAGGGAATGCATTACATGTATGTGATATCCAAAATCATGTGATGAAACCAGGAACTGAGGACCTTACAAGTCGGGGACTGGTCAAATTCTTGATGCCGTACTTTTGATCTCATTTAAATAAGATAAGCACAAGTTTATGGTCAGCTGTGTAAAGCTGACCCACTTGATTATATATACATTATAGATATATATTTATATATGCTGTATAGATATACATATATTATACACAACATTCATACAGTGGAAGAAAAGTTTAATAAAGTCATTTTAACTGGGAATTTGGATGTAATGTTGTGTTCCACTTGGAGGAAAAAATGTCTGTGTTAGTCAGCAGCATTCTAATTTGTTATAAAAGATGAAGAAAGAAGGGATTTCACCAAAACAAGCCACGAATGAATAAGATGATGAAGGTTTGAAACATTTTGCAAAGACAACTAAAATTACATGCAATATATGTGTATATACTTCTGCTGAGTTGTATTCCTAGTTAAAGCATTGCATTAAACAGAGAAYTATAAAAATAGTTAAAATGTGTTTGTATGTGGTATCTCCATTTATTTTRTCTTTCTGTTGACTGAACTGCTCTGTGAAATGTGGAATGGTGATAGGTGGAGAAAAATTATTTCCCTACAGCAGCCACAGGCTGTGGAAATATCTGTAGCAACTAGAAAAAAAAATAATCAAACCTCCTTTTCCCTTTCTTGGCAAGTGTGGAGTTCAAAAGAGGTCTGAGGTACAACTTCACTCATCCTTGTTTTGTCCACATCTTTGTTCCTCCTCCAGAAAACGTCACCTGAAACCACAATGTCCCTTGAGCAGTCTGACAAGGGCCTCCAATAAAACATTCYTCCTGATAATTCTGTCATCTGAATGTTGAAAGGGAACAGGAAAGATTCTTTTGTAGACACCCTGTTACATCCCAGCAAAAGAAATTTTTAATTATGAGGGGAGATGGACCCAGTTAGAACCAAAGGTTGAGCTGCCTTTGGCTTGTGAGTGCAAACCCATCTGTGTGGCATGCTCAGAAAACTTCAGGGAGAAGAGATAAAAACATAAAGTGCACATTTTCAGCTTCTCAGAGTCTCAGGACACTGTTTCACCCCCACTTCAGCAGCAGTCAGGGCTCAGGGGCAGCAGACGGAGCCAGGGGTGGTGGCTGGGGACCGTCCCTGCCAGGTAAATCTGGGTTTTGGAGCACAGTCTGTCCATCAGTTTGACAAGTGATTGAAGATCCCCTTGTCCCATGGGCATGGGGGGTGCATCAGCTCTGTCAGGGTCAGGATGTTTCTGTCCAGCCACTCCAGRAAAGAAAGAAGCAATTTTAATAAGCTGTTCTATGATGACTTCCTTTTTCTAACTTTTTCCTTTCTAAAATTTGAGGATCTTCACATTTTCCATCTTTCCAGGACTTTATGTCTGTCTCATCCTSTCTGCCAAACACTTCCCTCCWCTGCCATTTGTGCTGCTGRTTCTTCAGCCCAATCTCACCTTCASTCATCTCACCACYCTCCTGCCCACCACCTTTCCACCATCAAAGTGAGAAAAGCCACTTCTGCACCTGCCTTTTTCTCAGAGCAATCAGATAAATGGATGTGTTTGAATATATTTATTTGCTTGCCCTGTATCTATTCCCCCCCTCGCATCCTGCAGAGAAGGGACTCTCCTGAGAAGCTGTGAGAAAATTCTCTTTTAGGGGTAGACCCCGATGGTCAAAAAACACAACAGAGACACAAACAGGTACCTGAACTCTGTTTTCCCTAGGAACAACATTTTTCAGCATGCACATTTCTTATTTAAACATGTATTTAAGTTCAGTTTTGCAGAAACATACAATTAAGGCTGCCTGTAAATTCAGAGCACTGACACTAAACTTTTCTTTGTCTTCCCACACATAGTTTGAATTTTTTTTTTTTTTTTATAAAAGACATCTATTCATAATATACTGACACTCAAAGGAAGAGACATGAGGCTGTTCTTTCTGAAACATTCTTTTTTTCTTTCTTTTTTTTTTTTTTTTTTTTTGTCATTTTACAAAAAAATTGCTGATTGTACACAGTGGAAAAGGTGCATGGATATGCCAATTTACCTGCCTAAGCCATTCACTCAGACTCACAGTTTCATCACTAAGCTGTCAGAAAAGTTACCTTTTTCTTTAAAAGAGTTGAATCCCACTCAAGCACAATAAAAATTGCCACCTGAATCCTCAAGTATAGCAATATTTGCAGTTAATATCATGCCTAACAACACACATCATCTCCCCTCCAGAGAGACATCTTGAGACAATGGCCCCCAGGCCAGAAGTGTCTTTATGAAGAGTTTCTCTTTGAAACCATTTATTAGCAGACAAAAATCAGATAAAGTGAAGCTACCTACATCACCCTGAGTTCTGGGAACACCCTGAGAAAATCAATACAGAGAAATRCTGCTATTTAATAAATCCATTAACAGCGTTCCTGGCCTTTTGCCAAGCACTGCATGAACTGTCTAGACGTGGGAACCTCCTTGGCAGCGCTGGGAGATTGACATTTTCTTCTCYACTTCTTGCCAACTTCTCTTCTGCCAACACACAGAAAGAGGAAAAAGAATAAAACCAGCAAGAACGGTATCAAAGAAGTGGAGAGACAAAAATACCCCTTTCCTTCTGCTCTCAGTCTTTGTTCTCTCTCTCCTTTTTCATTTTGCTCCTTCCTCCTCTCCCCATCCCTTTCTTCCTCCCCATCTCTGACAGGAATCATCTGCCTCTCAAAGTGTCTCTCTCTCTCATTAACAGGTTGCTAATGGTGCTAAATAAATCACCACAAAATCAAAGACTTTGGCTTAAAAATTTGAAGCAAAGGAGGAGGGAAAGAGATAACAAGGAATGCCTCAAAAACCTCTGGAGTTAATTGGTTTAGTTTAGGGACCAAAGGTTTTCCCTGACTCCCCCTATAACCACAATTAGGATTTTGCAGCTGGAAAACACTTCAGGCTGAGCAGAGGTGATTGGATCCATGTGGCTCAGGAGCAATATTCCTAAAGGGAGCATTGCTGATGGCAGCTGCACCAAATCATTCTCTGGAAGTGTGGACACAATGGATCTGTGATTTTGGACACAATGGATCTGTGATTTTGGACACAATGGATCTGTGATTTTGCAAAGTTTATCCTCCTAAAATGCAGCTTTAATGAAAGAATAAGGAGCCAGGTCCAAGCACTGAAATCCCTCCAGCACAGAAGACCTACCTGAGCTCCCCTGACAGAAGTGCCAGGAGCCCAAAGGAGAAAAAMCTCTGTAAAAGTCACACTTTTTGGCAAAAAAATAATATATTCCTGGGTTGTCTGRCCAGGCTGTCATTTGGGGTAAGGAGAGCTAATCTACTGCCAATATTGCACATCTTTCAACAGGAGGGTTAGGATTCAGCATYCCTGCCAGTAGCCAAGAGATGGGAGCAGAATTCAGTGGACACAGGCTTAATTATTAAAATACAGAATAATTTAAAATATGTAGATTTATTACAATTTTAAATTATTAAAATATAATTTAAAATTATTGACATACAGAAATACAGTTCTACAGAAAATACAAACAAGACTTTTCAAACGTGGGCATCAAATCCCAGATTTTATTAGGCTGTCTTTCCAAAACAAAAAATAAATAAACCAAAAGTTTCCGAATGTTTTAATTAGTACATTTTTTTCATTACATTCACAATGAAATGTGATTTTTCATTTCATTCACAAGGAAATGTGATTTCCTTGTACGGAAAAAAGCCACCATAATTTTATAAAAGGGAAGGTAAATTCTGTTTGGTGGCTTTTACATCATGCTGAGAAGACATGAGCTATATAACTGCTAAATAATGCAGTTGGGAATTTTCTAGTGAAACTTTTTTCCTGCTATAAAATGATGATTTTTAAAATTTTTTGGGGGTGTGTTTTTTGTGTTTTGGGGTTTTTTGAGTTTGTTTGGTTGGTTAGTTTTGATGAGGTTTTTTTGTTTTTTGTTTTTTTTTTTTTGAGGTGGGGTTAAGCAAGAGGAGACAAGGGGAGGTCTCATTGCAGTTACAATTTCCTCGTGAGAGGAAGAGGAGGGACAGACACTCATCTCTGTGGGGACAGTGACAGAACCCCAGGGAATGGCCTGAAGTTGAGCCATGAGACGTTTAGTTTGGATATCAGGAAAAGATTTTTCACCCAGAGGATGGTTTGGAGCTGGAACATTCCCCAGGGCAGGGGTGACAGCACCAGCCTGACAGAGCTCAAGAATGGTTTGAACAATGCKCTGGGGAACATGGGGTGACTCTTGGGGATGGCAGGGTCAGGAGTTGGACCCCATGATCCTTGAGGTTCCCTTCCAGCTCATCTTATTCTGTGATTTCAGTGAAATTCCTGGTTTTGAAATGAAAAAAAAAAAGGGATGAGTTGTGTGGTTTKTGCACAGCCTTGAGCACCAGAGAACCACCAGAGGGATGCACCAGGCTAGACCAGGCATAAGCAGATTTCCATAGCATTTCACAGAGTATAGGAATAAAAGGATTTTTGTTCTGAGCACACTTGTGTCATACTCCAGAGCACCCAATCAGYGTGATTATGCTTTTATGAACACTTATAGAGGTGCTGCTCTAATGCTTGRGGCCCAAATAAAAATAAATTAAATAAAAGGGAGGAACAAAAATTTATTATATTTATTTATAAAAATAAATAACAATAAAAGGAAGATATATACACGTTAAAAGATAGATGCTAAAATATGTGTTAATCCTTGTCAGACACAGCTCAGAGTGGAAAGTGAAAGTCAGTGGTGTTTGCCAAGAGCTGTGAAGCCAAGAAATGAAGATGAGGTGTGTCACACTTCATCTGTCAAAAATAGGACAACCTGCTAGGGGCAATGTAGGAACTCAGTTATCCCTRCAACAGGAACCTTATTTAAATGGGTGAAGGCCTCTTTGGATAGAGTTTTTTCTGCCTCTACTGATGACAGGGAGAGCCAGGCACAGGCTCAGACAGCCCTCTTTTGAACTTGTTTTTAGGTGAGATGCTTCTCAGTCCACGTGTTCACAGCCCCAGGATTTTATAGGTTTTGTAGCTGCAGCTGTAACAATGATTTTAATAACTGGCATTAGAATTAGCTTAATGATTAAATATTTGTGTTATTTGTTATTTGATGTTATTTGTGCTCACGAGTCAGAATCGCATCTCAAGCACACTCATTCTGACAGGGGCAGTGCAAGGGATGAGACAAGAAGAGAAATCCATTATGCAAAGCTGAAAACTCCATGGGGAGGAAATGAAGCTGTTTTTATGCCCCAGGAGTGTTTTTTTTTGTTCTGGGAGAACATTTGGTTCTCACAGCAGTGACTGTGATGTTTTGCACTACCTTGAATGCAGCAGAGCCATCTTTGAGATGCATTCCTTAGGGCACAGGAGAAGAATTTTCTTTCCTTTCTTGGGTGCAATGGTCATGAACATGCCCCTGCCATCCCTCACCACAAATCTTTACTAGAAGGGAACAAAGCAATGTGGAAAAAAGCCCTGGGCTGGCACTGTGTGAGCTGGAAAGGGCAGAGCAGGAGTGCTCTGTTCAYACTTCCTGACATCCCCATCATGTTTTCTCCTCTCCATCACTCCCTGTTAGCATTCATGCCATRATGGAGCCAGAAAGCTCAAAATCATCACCTGGAATGAGAGGRGCCTCACAGAGGAAGCTGCCAGCCTGATGGCAGAGCCCCAGTGTGACAATCACCCAAAGGGACAATCGGGAGTTTTCACGCATTTCATCCATTTCCATCCTCCCCTCCCTCCCTAAATTGCATTTCATACAGAAGGGACAAACAAAATAACACATTTTCATGCAATCAATTCCATACAAGTCACTGCTGGRCACAGGTTGTGGCTGTGATGGATAAGCAGTAAATACACTGAATAAAAGAACCCACCCTTGTTGTTAATTTGCCAGGRGAAGCCTGGAGACTGATTTAAAGCAATTTCCGTGGCACAGCCTATCTCCTGCTACATTGCCTTTKGCCTGTTGTTCCAAGAAAACTCCTCCAAGGGGCTTTTTTTTCAATTAAGTTATGGACCTAATCAGGAGACAGTGATTTTTCAGGGGCCCAGACAGTGCTCATTACCTTTTAATGAGATAAAACACTCCTCATTTCTAGGTCAGTGCATAGAAACTATCTCTGGTTTCTCTGTGCCTAGAAGTGATCACAATCTGCTGAAGACAAAATATGTTAATGGTACCAAATGTTTTTTTTTTATTTACTGTTTTTCATTGCCCCAAAGCACAGCACTTAAAGGAAGAGCCTGGATGAAAATGTAGAGTTTGGGGAGGTGGTGTTATGACTTTTATCTGTGATTTCTGCAGCTTATCTGAAACAAATYCAAAATTAACCTTCAACTCAGAGCAAATACAAGTCAAATAACCATTGGTGAATACATCTCACCCATAAATTTGTCAGTAAATTATTCTAGAGTGAAACTAGGAAGGGGAGGAAGGGTGTAGTATTGTACCTGTAATGATATAAGCATCAGAAAAGCAATTCAAAACTAGAAATTAAAAATTCAGAAAAATGAAAACTTAATTTAACAAAATTTCATCATTTATTCTTTGATAATTGTATCTAAGTGATGCTTTAATCAATCAGTGAAATTCCCTGCACCATTTAATATACAATATTGAAAAGACTTTTCAGGATTTCTCATCTCATAGAAAGTTGTACAAAAAAGGTCTTGTTCCAAGCCTAAAGAAAACAAAATAATAATTTCCTATAAAGAAATTTGAATTTCTGAATTTCAGGGCTTATTGGAAACCTGYTCATTTTTAGGACTCTCTGAAAGGAGATGCCAACACAGATGAAGGTGAATTCTGAATGCTTTTCCTCTTCTGAYGTCACAACATGCAAATTTTTGAAAATAATGAGATGAGTTGATTACTGCAGTCATCCAGCTGAGGCATTTTTTAGAAGTCACCATTTCTTTTAGAAATAAAGTGATTCAGACAATTCCAAAGCACGTACTGAACATTCTTTGAAACTTAATCCAAGCTTTTCATTTCACACTGAATGGAGGAGCTTTCAAAGAACTGCATTTTCAGAGTGTGTTGGATTCACCACACAGTGAGAAAGCACAAGGGATACCATTTCTGTGTTTTCAGGTGCACCACTTCCACATATCCCTGGGAGCTTCTGTGGCATGCTTAGTAGGAAACAAAAAAGAGGAAAAAGAAAAAAATCATATATTTATAGCTAATTTTTGAAAAAAAAAAGAAAAAAATCATATATTTATAGCTAAAATCTTCTCATAACCTTTCCCTTTCATGTCTGTGGAAAGTTTTGTGGGTGCAGGGAATTGTCTCAGAAAATAAAAATATAAAATATTAAATATAAAATTAAAAATATAAAATATAAAATAAATTTTAAAAAATTAAAAATAATAAATCAAAAGAAAAGGAGTGAAATCAGGCAAAATTATCTACTTCTTGTGCTGAAATCATCACTAATGCTGGTGAAATTCAGCATCAGTGCTCTCTTTTAGCCAGCTATAGCCTTATTCAGCAATTAGGTGGTCTGATACTAATTAGCCTTCATCAGCTCCTTATCTGCCTTTATCATGGCAATTTTCTGCTCTTCATTAAGCATAACTAGTGAACATCCATATAAACAAGAATCTACAATTTTTTTTCCTATCATCTTTTTAGAACTAAGACTGCTACTTAATAAATCCTCAAGGGAAAAAAGTGACAAGTGAGCCCAGGGCTTGCATGTCCTTCAATGTGGAGAATTACACCAGAGAGTGAGTTCAGATTCTCTTCTCAAAATCCTTACATTTGAGCTCAGAAGATGAGATCTTTTAGTGTTGGGATATAAAAAAGTACATATTTGAGTCAAGCAAAGCTATTTGTCTAATGTTTCTCAAAAAATTATACTTTGGGGGGGAAAAGAAAATCAAAGTTTTGGAATGATTAATTGAAATATTTTCAGGGAAATGTAAAAAAAAAAAAAAAGTAATATCTTTGAAAAATCACCTACATTGTATTTTAGTAAGTGTAAAAATTTAGGAAAATAAAAGAAAAAAAAGTGGGTTTTTATTTAAGTATATTTTAACAGAATGTCTAGTGAGAAACCATTTTGACTTAAAAATTTTGATTATCATTAATTGTAGATTAAATTATGAGCCAGGAAATAATTGCAAAACCTTAACTTCAATACAATCATCTACTCTGACCTTCTGCATAAGAGACACCAGGAGTTGCCATCAAGAGATTCCTAYTGCAAGTTCAGAAATTCCACTTGAATTAAAACTTGTCTTATAGAACAACTTTCTGCTGAATCTTGAGACATTTTAAAAATAATCCTGGTTTAGTGATAGCATTTGCTGGCAGGTATAATCCATTTCCCTTAAAGATGGTTCAGTGATTGATTATTCTTATCTTCAACATTTGCCATTGATTTCTGTTCTGAATTTGAGTAGCTTCAGCTTCCAGCCATGAGAGCCATTTGCAGATTTTTATACTTTCAGGAGGTTAAAATGTTGTCTTTTAGCAAATCTGCACCTCTCATAGGCACTTATCTACTCTGAGCAGGCACCATTTACCTTTAAAGATAAACGAAAAAGACATTTTATGGCAAAACAGATTTTTCCAGGACTTCAGTATTCCACGTAGCTCTTTTCTAGATTTTTCAATTTGTCAAGATGCTTTTACAAATACAAAACCAGAGCTGATTGTGAATGCTCTTTTATTTGAAACACCTTCCTCCACAGAAAACAAAGCTTTCCATGGGAACACATGGATTTACAGGAGATTGCTGATCTGTCTCAGAATTAGACCAAAAATGCAAATATTTTCTAGGAATGTGGCTGATGCGTGTTCAAGTCATCTAAATTCAAAGCAGGGATCTGGAATCTTTAACCCAGGTAATCCAAGGGATTAATCACTAAACCAGTTGATTAATCCCTAAATCTCTAAACTAAATCTACWCTGATTGTCTCCAGCTGGAATTATTGCACTTTTTGAAACTCACTGAAGCTCAGTGGACCCAAACTAAGAAAATTGTAATTAACTGTTTGTTGCACAAGAATTCCCCTGCCATGAAAACCTTGGGCTCAAATTGCTGATCCAAATCCAGCCCAGCAGACCCCACAAATCTCGAGGTGTGACCCTCTTGGGTGTCCTGAGGGATTGTCCAAAGGGAMAAACATTTCCAGGCTGCAGCATTCCCACAGGGTGGAAGCTCTGCTGAGGCAGGGAAAAGATGTGGCTGTGGCTGGGGACCATCTAGGAGGTGCCAAGATATTCCCAGGCACCCCCTGGACACTCAGTCCAGCCTCTGAATTTAAATCCTTGATGTCTCATGGAAGGGAAACTCTTTGCTTGCCACAGGCTGCTCTGAATTCCTTGSAGTTCTTTAGTTTTCACCCAACAAATAGCAAACCATTTCTGTTTTCAGGGGTAAAAACAATGACTGTGCCTTTAATCATCCTGCAAAACACAATAATTTCASATAATCTTGGTTTACATACAAAAGCTGCACATATTCTGGTTACCTATGGTGGCAACAGCAGCTCTGCTTGTGCTTGATCTTTATTTACACCATAAAGAATTGCTCAGGCTCTTTTCTTGCTGCTGTGCCATCCTTAAACTCATGTTGCAAAGATCATTCACCCTGATCCCTCAGTCCTTAATCTCAATCAGGATTTCTAAAYACAGCCCTCATTTTATGTAAGTAAGGCCTACAATTTTCATTCCTTGCTGTATGAAACAAAAGGTGTTTTTTGCTCAGCTGAGCCCCAAAATGCAGCTTTGGGAAGTTCCCACAAGTTTCATCCTTCCAGCTCCTTGAAGACAAAGTTTCCCCAAAGGGAATGGGATCAGGACAAGGAGGATGACAACAGGGAACCCAAAAGATTTGCCCTTGGCTGCAAATCTAAAAGCATCTCCAAAAATTGCGCTGAAAAGATTTTTAATCACCAACCAGCTCTYTCTTCCCTTCAGGAAAACCAGGCCTCTGAGAAATGTGGAGTATTTCACATCTTCTGAAGTTCCTCTCTTGCTCTGGAAATTGGCATTAACACTTTTCATCCCTCCTGCAGCTTCAGACAGGCAGGTTTGGAATCAGTCACTGCCTTCCTCCTCTACCTGTGACAAAAAACAAAAAACAGCCAAGGCAGGGGATTTTACGTGGCTGGAAGGAAGGTCTGCCTATGTTTTCCCAAAATACAGATATAATTACTGAGCCTCAGGCAAAGAGAGAGACAGAGGCAGAATGTCTTAGCAAATATCTTAACCAGCTCCTGTGCAATTCTTCCAGGTAAAGGCAATTTTCAGYTTTTGCCTGCCCCAAATCACATCAGAGCCAGGTTCTTATTTGTCTCAAGCACAGGGGAGCATTTAATATTTGCAGTGGATTTTTTTTTTAAATAACTATTCAGCTTGGGCTGTTTATTTCAGTACTTGTTGCAGCCTCCTAAGACAGAGAAACTTTCCCAGAAAAATGATAGGAAGCAGTAAAATGTCTGTCTCTATTCCAGGTAACACGGGGGTATAACAGAACCTCTTCTGTTTTGTACTTTATAAAACTCTATCCACAATTTCCTTCCTGTAAAGTGCAGCTTTTCAAAAACGTGCAGGAGGACTCTTGTAGGGCCACACCTTATGCAGGCAAGTGTTTCTATGGGGTTTTTCTTTTGATACAGGATCCTATTAGCTCAGCTGGTCAGAGCAGCACCAAGGGCTTGACCCCTGGATGAGCCATTCCCTGCAGAGCTGGACTTGATGGACCTTGTGTGTCCCTTTTGACACAGAATATTTGTGATTTGTCACCTTGATCAGGACTTTTTTCACTTATTTGTGATTCGTCCCCTTGAAGGAGTCCTCTCATCAGGGTCTTTTTTCATATTTATCTCTGGATGCACAGGAGAAATACTGACACCACATTTTTTCCCAAGAAGTTGACTCCATCTCTCAAGAGAGAGACCTGAACCATTTACTGCACTGTTGACTCCTGAATTATCCCTCCGTGTTAGAGGACAATAATTTCCATTGGGTTTTGGTTGTTTGGGGTTTTTTGGGGGGAGAATTTTTGCTTGTTTGTTTGTTTTTTGGAGGGGAGGTTGATGGGGTTTTTTTTGTTGGGGTTTTTTTTTTTCCCCGTGCCTCTAAGTGGGTTTTTTATTTGTTTATTTGTTTGTTTTTGTGGGGTTTTGATTTTGGTTTTTCAGGTTTTTTTTTTTGTTTTGTTTTGGGGTTTTGGGTTATTTTTTTGCTTGTAGACACCCAAGAAGTTTTCCTTGGAAGCGCAGCCTTCTGCAAAGTTCATTTTTGCCAGACAGTAGCAAGCTGTGTTTTCTCCTCTGCCTTTTGCTCATCTCCCCAAAGCCTCATGTCCAGGCTTTCCCAGACTTTCAGGGCCAAAAGAACCCAACACTGAAGGAGCAGAGTTTATCCCTGCAAGGAAAATCAAAATGTGAGTAAACGAGACAATGTTTTTAACATATAAAAATGTGATTATAGGTTAATCCAGGMTATCCCAATCTCCACTGGTAAAACTGAAATATGTTCCTAATTAGTTTTAGCATTCAAATTTCAAACTGATGATGTTTGGGTTTTTTTTTTCTTAATCCTTTGTGCTCAACACTGTTACCCTTTAACCATGATGAAAGCCCAATCTCTTGGTTTTACAAGTTTCTTAATACATGCAAATAAAATTCCCAGGGAAAACAGACAGATTTTAGGAAATTAGTATTTCAGGGAGAGAGCAAACATATCCATAAAATTGTATTTCAACAGGAAGATTTTTGTTAAAAGCAATGAAATACATTTTTGTATTTAACATGTTCTTGGTCTCACTTTTTGCACCTCAAGTGAGCTGTACCTTACCTGAGGTGGTGCTCAAAGGGAAGGATTTGGATAAAAYACCTGTAAAAGACACTTGGACAGCTTCTATCAAAGAGGAGTGGCACTCCACCACCCATTCCATCACCCCAGCATCATTTCCAGGAAAATAACTAGCATCACAGCAGATTAGCATAAACCCCTTTTCTTTCCCAGAGTGGGGAATTTCTTGATTACCATAAGCTGTAACCTCATTAAAATATCACAAGGAAAATAGTATTTCTGACACTCACAGTGCTCTTGGTTTTTTAATTCGCTCATCCTCACCAGGAGCAGCTGTGGAGAGCGTGGGAGGAAAACTCCTCTTAACCAGAAGTGCCTTCGAGGGCAAACAGATCTGCTCCAGGCTCCTGAAGAAGAGGGGAGAGAAAATCCCCAGAGGAAGTAAATCTTCAAAGACCAGCATCAAAATTATTTTGGGGAAAAGTGTGTGAACATCCTTTTTTTTCCTTGATTTTCAGCTCCTAAAACAGATAAAATTGTAAAATAAGATTATTTTTCCTCCTCCTTTTTTACTGAGGTTCTCCTTTTGGAATCCTTTGCAAACAAACCCCCAAACTGGTATTGATGGTGGTGCAGGAGATGAACAGGGACTGAGTTAGGATGAACACAAAGCTTGGGTAAAATGCTGGCAATGTTGTGAAAGGTGAGGTGGAAACACTCACAGCTCTTGGCTCAGCAGWGTGCAAGAATTTGGGTGTTTACCATTCCAGGCTTTCCCAGAAAACAAGTGGTGGCTCAGGGAGAAAAGTGATGGATTTTAAGCAGGAATACAAG
Source organism: Malurus melanocephalus (assembly GCF_030028575.1). NCBI lineage: Eukaryota > Metazoa > Chordata > Aves > Passeriformes > Maluridae > Malurus > Malurus melanocephalus. The sequence continues at coordinate 106,479 of NW_026624262.1, forward strand.
CACAGGTCCCCCTCCATTTGAAGTCAAGCTTGGCTGCTCTTTCTAAGCATTACATAAATTTCTGGGCAGGCTGAGCTGAGGAGGGGGTGGATCCYGTCTTGATGAAATTCATTTCCTCCAGCAACAGTCTCCTGATCAGTGTGGGACTAAGTTAATATCAAACAGGAATTACATTTTTAGAAAATGCCTTGTTTTCATCCCACATTGGCTTAAAGGCCAGAACTCTGTGAGATACTGGGTAAAATCAGCCAGATTGTGCTCGAAGATGTTCAGGTCCCTGCTGCTCTGGAATTTGCTTCATCCCATCCCAGCAAGCTCTAGGGTCAGTCTCCGTGGGGTTACCCATTTGGCACTGCTCCACATTCCTCACACAAGTTTTGAACAAAAAAAGAACATGAACCAGACAGGTTCTGTTTCTCCCACTTGTTGACATTAGCTGAGAACCAAGAGAGTTCATGTRACCCCACCCCAAGCAACTGCAGGAGATAAAAAGAAATTTCATTTGAAACTGCAACGCAAAGATTAAATAAGTAAACACTATCTCACCCATATCCTGTCTCACAGAGAAATAAACCAACAATTACSCTGAAAAGTCCGTGTGATATGAAAGATTATACGAAGTAAAAAGATTTATTTCTTTATTTCTAAAGAATTTAATTTACTAAGGCAGAAACCTTACCCAAGCAGCCCAAATTCTTGAGCTAGAGTCACAGAGGTATTTCAAGATCTTAAAAGATGAGAATCTGTTCATAAGCACGGGATTAATAGAAGGACAGCATCTTCTCCATGGTGGTCCTTCTATTATTTTTATTTGCATAAAATTATATCAATGAATACCTTATTTAAGGGAGGAAAATATCAGAGTATTCTTTTATCTTAATCAAAGTGGGTTAGAAAATATTGATCAGCTGCTTTATGAATAGACTAAACTCTTCTGGTCTGTGTCAATAAAATGTCCCAGATATCTAACTTCCTGACACAATAAATTATTTTGGCATAAATGGCCTCCATTATTTCTCATCTGTGCAAAATTACTATCATCATTTTTATCTTGCTCCATCCATAATGATCTCCACAYAGTATTTCCCATAGTGCCATCTTGGAGAATATTCAGTATCCTGTAAGGAAAAAAAACCAAAACCCAGAATTACTCAATTCTGGGAGATATATCTCAAATAACATTTATTTCTATATATTCACAAGCCATTAAAATTATGTTCTCTATCCTGCTTTAGTCGGTCTTTCATTTTTAAGTAAAAGAAAAACACAGAAAAAATAGCATCAACTTTTTTAAAACAAATTGCTCACTAAATGAATGCTTCTAATCARCAGCCATTAGATTTCACTTGGAATTAATTAGCACAAAGTATCCAAGACATATCCCTTCTAGGATCCCTTGGGACTTTTATTGTCCTAAGTTTACACAAAAGAACAAAATCCATGTACCTCCAAGCCATCTAAAAATTATTTCAGGAACAACATGTGATTTTGCTCTTCGTGCAGAGTGCATCTCTGCATTAATTTTGAATCAAAAATTASTCATATTCAAATTCCAAATAGCCCACAGGCCTTGGCTGGCTTTTATTTGGTCCCTCCCATGAAGCAGTCATGAAAATTTTAGAAGTTGTTTTGCATAAGAACTCAGCTCTTCGTGGATTAATGAAGGGATGGTGAATCACCAAGGTACAAATGTCACCTCTCTGAACAGAGCACGTGCTTCATCTCCATGGGAGAGATCCCAGTTAATTCAGTGTCAGGGCAGGAAGGCTTCAACTCTCAGTTTCCTCCAGCACACGGAACAAGGACTCATTTCCTGGATAAAAAACAGCAGCTGCTTTCGTCTGTGTTAGACTGAACCTGCTCTGAAGTCTATATTGGGAAGATGTAATTACTGCTGTGTTTTAAAAGGTACTTTTAGTGTCCCTTTTGAACAGCTGGAAAGAAATTYTGCTCCAAGACAAAAATATTAAAGCCAAAAAGACACATTTGACTGGGGAGCACGGGTTGAGGGTCCTGCCCTGCATTGGGGCACCTGAAAGGATGGTGTCTGTTAACCCTTGTGGGGTTCCTCACAGCCTGARTGGGACAGGGAGAAAATTAGGGGGSSAAAAATGAGAAACCTTGTGGGCTGAGATAAAGACAGGGATTTTTTTTAAAGTATTTTACTAGGTAAAGCAAAATTGCCATACCTAAGCAAAGCAATTTAAGGACTTCATCCACCACTTCCCACCTGCAGGCAGATTATTATTATTTAGGAAAGCAGGCTTCCATTATTATTTAGGAGTATTTAGGAAAGACACACAGCATCACTCTGAACACCCCCCTCCCCCTTCCTTCCCCAGCTTTAGTTGTTGAAAATACAATATTCCATACATCTCATGGTATGGAATATCCTCCTGTGGTCACTTGGGATCACAAATCCCCCTGCCCAGATTCTTGTTCCTCCTCACTGGTGGAGCAGAGAAGCAAAAAAAGTCTTTAATTCTGTCCCTGTGCTCCCAACTCTGCTCTTGTCACAAAACCCAAACAAGCTACTGTGAAGAAAATTATTTTTTTTTCCTATCTTTCCAAGCCTATTAGCTCAACTGGAATATACAGACACAAAAACTTGAGTTCAGTGGTTGMATTTTATGTTCTGGATCCCAGGAATGGGGTTGGATTCTTCCTGCCTTGCGTTTGCTCTCTACACCTGCAAGTGGAAAATGGATAAATTAATATTATAAATATGAACTATTTCCCACAAGCACAGGCATGTCACAGGGAAGCTCTGTGAGCTTTTTGAAGCCATGAACAAGGGAGGTTGAGCTGTTCAGGCTGCACGATTCCTCCCTCTCAGACCTCTCCATTTCCTGGGCTGCTCAGGCTTCAGCTCCTCAGTCACCGAGGCTGATACAGTCAATAATTCCTTTGCAGGTTTTAATGAGATTTTTGGTTTGCAGGTTTTAATTGAAACTCCCACCGCCTCTTTCCTTCCTACCTTTTTTTTTCCTTTACTGGTGATACCAGGGAGAAATCAAATAATCACTTTTTGCATGCAGTCAGTCATTGATTAAATGCAGTCACCTCCCTCTATGCACGTCCACAGACTTTTAATACAAGGTTTTTACAAGGTGTCACAAAAAACAAATATTAGCCCTGGGCAACAGAGGAAAAGAAAATAAAGTTTAGCCAACTAAATGCACTTATGGGTCTCAAAGAGCTTCTCCCAGCTTATTACAAGATCCAACGAAATCT
>NW_026624262.1:109977-112400 GCF_030028575.1 Malurus melanocephalus
ATTTGTGCCTATATATTGTGGATTTGTGCCTATCTGTGCACACAGACTGATCCCTGGGTGAGTGTTTGAGTGTGGCTCTCTTTTTGTGGCTCACATTTCCACATTCCCACTCATTTTTTTGTGGCATCTGATGGTTGCTGTATGTTCATTTGCTGCGCACTAAAACTTTCTTTCAAAGGCTCCTGCCTGGGTTGCTGCCCACAGGAATGCTGCAGGGGAGAGGGAAAACTCATTTCCAGTGTCAATTTAGCTRCAATAAAACTGCTTTCACTGTCCCAGCAGAGAAATAAATCTGGAACTCGTGGCTACTACACAGGTTATTATAAAATAGGTCAGTGACACTTGGACAAAGGAACTGTATTCATTCTTGCCCTGCAGGGAACTTGAACTTCCTGGAGATAGGGAGGAAATAGCAAGGTGGAATTATTTAAATATTATCAGGTAAAAACACCCAGTGTGACTGAAATCAAACTTCACCATCACAGTCTCCTTGTTTGACATCTAAACTGAGTTCCCCATCAAGTCAGACAATATTTTTTTTTCTCCATGCAGAATCCGGGGATTAATGGGTACCACTCCAGGATACAACAACAGCATTTCAGGAGCATCCCTGACTTATYACAGCCTCTTYTGACCCTCAGTRMTGCMSTGGAGCTGTTTCAGGAGTGGCTTTSCACAGACAGAGGGACAGAGTTGGTKTCAGATGTTGTGGCACATCCCCAACTCTGCTCTGTGCATCCTCAGAGTAATGACATGCCCTGATGCCTTGTGAAAGATCACAATCACTGAGGGCAGGAATTGTGCCAGGACTAATTAAGAAAATTTATTAAATCAGAAATTTGAAGTCATTGAAGAGATTAATTCAAATTAGAAGAGTTCTAATAAAAGCTAGACTGATATGGATGATGGATAACCAGTTGGGTTTTTTTTTTCTCTCTTACAGTTTCTTCTTTTATCTCTTTACTCCCTWAGTTAAAGTCTAGTTCAAGTCACTGAAAAATATGTTTGTTCAACAGGTTTTGAAAATATTATTTTGAATTTCTCTGTAATTCAAATTATTCACCTTTTTGTGGGGAGGAAGGAGTTGTAGGTGAGTAAAAAAAAAAAAAAAAAAAAAAAAAAAGCATCTACATATGGAGCTACTAAGAGCCAGAGATGGAAATACTGACAGGGAATTTTTGCTTTTAACCACCATACTGAAAATTTGAAAAAGAAACAAAAGAGAAATCCTGCAAACATTTCTTGAAAAAGMAAATTTTCCAGTTCCCTGCAAAAGGCCATCTGGGGAGGCAAAAATAATGCAATGTGAATATGTCATGCTTGCTTTCCACTAAAGGAGACATTACATAAGCCAGCATCATCATGGGTTCAGCCACAGCATTTTTCACTTTTAGATTTCAGCACAATGCCAGGATTAATTTTTCCACTGGGTTCGTCCTCAAGCTCTTGCTGAATGTGCATATATAAATTCCTGCCATATATATTCACCTTAAATAGGAACAGTTTAATTGCTCTGGTCATAAGAGGCTATAAATTAACATGAACAAAGAAGTTATGCTTTCATTGCAAACATTCCTCAAACAAAAATGCTGCAAACATTCAAGAGTCGTAAGCCAGGCAAAATTTTGAGGAAAGAGCAAAGGAATTCCATGGATTTATTTAATCTCCAACATGAAAAGACAAATGTTAGCCCATCCTGGGTATACTTTGCAGTAACTTAAAAGCTAGATTTTTTTTTTACAGTCCACATAAACATTCACATACAGCAAAAGTGTGGAGTTTGGGGTGGCCCAGGGCAGAGCCAAGAGCCTGGACTCGATGATCCTTGTGGGTCCCTTCTACTTGGACTCTGATTCAATGATTCTGTGAAAAGGGCTGAGTGCCTCTCTGCTCTCAGACAGGGAAGAGGAGAAGGTGCTTACAGGATAAGGACTCTTCTTCTCAAACTGGAGCATGTGAGGGAGCAGGAACAAGGATTCTGCCCCCTTCCAGTTGGTTGCAGGAATTCAAATTTCAAATTTGAACTCAAAATTCAAACAGAATTCCCGAAACACTGCACTGCCTTGGGCCCTTGTCCTACTCACAGCCCCTCTCTTCCACCAACAGTTGTTTTATCAAGAGAACAGAAAAACAAACCCTTTCCCAAAGCTGAAACAGCAGCAAAAAGGATTCTCTCACCCTTTTAACAAGAAGTGTGTGCGGTCTTGTTGGCTGTGACTCTCAGATGGAGCTGCCAAAGCTTTCAGCACCGTGAGCATCATCATGAGGTGTTCATCACAAAATATCTCAGCTGATGGGCTGGGATAGCCCTCACCCACAGTTTTCTGCCCCTCTCATCCACTCTCCTAGCTCATATCTAAACAGCTGCATGAGGAAATGAAGACAAACATTTTTACACCCATTCCCCTCAAATTGGTAATTAG
>NW_026624263.1:0-10633 GCF_030028575.1 Malurus melanocephalus
GCTGACTCAGGAGACACCAAACCCCACCCTGGGGGCTGTGCAGAGCCTCTGCCACCCCTGGAGCAGCCACTCGGTGCCACCAGGCTGTGTCTCACTCCTGCCGTGCCCCCAGGCTGCCCCTCCGCAGGTTCCAGCCCGGGGGAGGCTCTGCAGGTGCCGGGGCAGAGCAGGAGCCGGGCGGAGCGCCCARACCCCCCCGGCACGGGCTGTGACACCCCCGGCTTGGGAACAGCCCGGCTCCCGTTCCCAGCGGGTCCCCTTTCCCTTTCAAGTGGGCTGCTGAGCTTTGACTCGCTCTTTGCACGGGCTGCATGGCATCGCATGATAATCATGTTCTGTCACAGTGGGTGACCTGGACCTTGTCCTGTTTCCACACATTTGGAACCACCTGGCTAATGAAGTGGATATCGTTTTCTGGTCCATCTCTCTCACCCCGTGGCTCTTCCCCCTTTCCTCCACGCCCCGCTCCTCTGGGCGATGTCAGGAGCCTCTGTGCGAGCTCTCCTTTCCCATCGCTGTCCGGCACAGCTCATTAACTCCTCTGAGCAGAGGAGCGCGGTCATTACGGCTCGGGGGGCCGCTGGCTGCCCCGCGGGGATGGGAGCACATAGTTTCCCAGCCCCAGCCCGGCGGGAGCATCAGCCCGAGCTTCCAGCGGGAGGTGCCGGTGGATGGGAACGCGGGGCGGCCGCACCGGGAGGGTTTTTTTTTTTGAGCCGAGCATGCTCCGCTCTGCCCCTCGACCCTCCGAAGGCACCGCAGCTCGCAGGGCTGGAGCAGCCTCAGCTCAGAGGCTCCAAACCATCCCATCCCACTGTCCTCAAGGAGGGTATAACCACCACACCACACCACACCACACCACACCACACCACACCACACCACACCACACCACACCACACCACACCACACCACACCACACCACACCACACCACACCGGGGTGTATGGGATGGTCCAGGCCATCCTCTACCCGCGGCACATCCTCCCCATCACACAGAGGGGTCGGCAGAGCCTGTCCTGAGCGCGGCTGCAGCTTTTGGATGGCAGCAAAGCCATGGGTGCCGTCCATCAGCGCAGGGTCACCCGCGGGCACCGCTCATGGCACGGGGACTTTGCTCCGGCCCCGCTCGGCCGCGTGTCCGGCAGAGGAACCGGGTGCCAGGGCACCCCCAGGTCCYGTCCGGGCAGCCTCGTGCCCACCGTGGCACCGGGCACCGCGGGGACACCGCGGGGACACGGGGCACCGGTGSCACTTTTCCTGCGGCCGCCGGGGCGGGCACGGCGCCGGGGGATTTCTGCCGCGGACGCGCTTACGCATTTCGTATCTGCCTCTCATTTTTTTTTTCCTTACGGTTTCATTTAACGCCTGAGCGCGTGTAGACACCGCCTGTGACCTCGCGGGCAGTGGGCAAGAGAGTTCCCACCAAAACAGGCCCATTAAACCCCCTCACGGAGATTTTTTTTTTTTCTCCTCTGCCCCCACTTGCGCTGAGATTTTCGCATTCCCGGCCTGCCCGCGCCTCCCCCACGCCGAGGTGATGTAATGTTTTGAAGCCTTCTCCCATCCCCACCTTTATTAAATATGACCCGCGGTTGATCCCCGCGCGGGCCAAGGGAAGCTGTGGTTTCGGGAGGGATCGCAGATGAAAGGCAGAGCTGCCCGCCCCGCTCGGGGCTCGCCCAGCGGGGCCACGGGGAGCCCTCGCAGCCCAGCACCCCGATATTCGCAGCCTCCAACGCCACGGAGGGGCCGCTTCCACCCGGTCGGGTCTGCTGGCACCGTGGTTTGGGATGGAAATGATCTTTTTYTGTGTCTTCTCCCTCTCAGATCGTGGACAGGGCTGTGGCTCTCCCTCTGGGACAGAGGTTCAGTCACAGGGGTTTGTGCCCAGCTGCTGTCGCTGTCCCTGTCACCAGCACAGAGACCCCACTGACACCCTACAGACCCCTCAACATGGGCAGCGCTGCACAGCCCGTTCAGCTCCCCAGAAAGGGACTGTCCCCGCTGTCACCGAGCTGCAGAGCGAGGTTTTTGTGTGGAAATGACTCCTCTAACACCTCGTGCCCCCTGCTCCAAGCACACGGAACACAAACCCGGGCATCACCMGGGAAGGGATGCTCCAGGGCTGCTCAGCCTCCGAGGGGATGGATTTATCCCCATCTGATGTCCACCAGGATTGGCACCAGCTGGGCTGTGCTGGCAGCAGTGTCATTGCTGGGGACACAACGGGGAGCGCCCGTGCTGCCCCTCCAACCACCTGGGTGCACCGTATCGGGGACATCCTTCACTTTGGGGACATCCTTCACTTTGGGGACATCCTTCACTTTGGGGACATCCATCAGCCCAGTGCCCTCACCCAGAGCCCCACAGGTGCACCTGGCAGAGGTGGAGGAGACGAGGCAGGACTGGGACAGGGACAGGAGCCACGCTGTGCAGGGTGGCCAGGAGGACAGCCGGGGCAGCGGCGTTTGTCTGCCACGCCGGTAATTAATGCTTCTCCCCTACACTTTGCAAATAACTCGCGACTCTCTTTGTCTGGTGATAAATGGCCCCTTTGAAGTTCTCCTTTCTCAAAAGCAAAGCAAAGAAACACTTTCATAATCCATCTTCACCTCCCGTCCCGTGCCGAGTCTCTGCTGCTCTGGGGGGGCACAGGGGGGGGTGGTGGCCCCTCACCTATGGGGTGGGACCCCTCTGGGGCTGYTCGGTGTCCCCTTACTCTGCTGAGGGGACAGGCACTGGGGCTCAGGAGCAGCTCAGMTTGTCCCCTGCTCGTGGCCATGACCATGTGTCCTTCCTGCCCTCCACACCCCTCTCCAGTAGCATGCCCCCAGCCCACTGTGGGACCCCCCAAACCCCCCAGACCCCTCATTTTGAGAGCCTGGGGGTTTCCCTGAAGCTCCCCAGCTCCAGAGCCGGGTGTGGAGGCAGCGGGGAGCGCTCCGGGGTGGGTTTGGGGCCGCGGGGTGCGGACGTGACCCGGCACCCACCGTGAGCCACACACACGTCCCCCCGCAGCTCCAGCTCACACTCAGGTTCTGCTTCGCTGCCACAGCAAAACAAGTTCTGCTGGGCTATAAAAAGGCGCTGGAAGCGGGGCAGGCCGGGAGAGCGGGCGGAATCCATGCCAGAGCTCTTGCAGGTTGTCACTGGCTTACGTGTCAGGGCAAACAATGCTATCTGCCCGTGGGATCGCGGCACAAGAACACCACAACAGCGGCCCGAACCCCAAACACGGGGTCACGGGGCAGAGCCGGGCCGGCAGCGGGTCCCCGAGCGGAGCTGGGCTGAGCTGTGCCCGCGGGGACCGTCCCACGCGTGGCMGTGCCCGGTGGCGAGGGTGGCACCGGCCCGAGGGCTCCTCCCGGGGCACCCCCGATGGCCACCGTGTCCCCACACGGGCAGGGGTTGTGCGGATGCCATTCTGCTTTGCCGCCCGTCCTCTGGCTCTTTATGAATTTTAAGACAAAGAGGAGGGCAGCGAGCTGGAACCGGCGCGGAGGTGGGGTTGTTTTCGGGAAAAACAAAAGCAGCGTGGCCGGTGCCAGCGCCCAGGGGATGCTCAGGGYTGGAGGAGCTCCCAAAGGGTCCCAAATTTGGGGCGGCGTCACTGTGAGTCCCAGTCACACTACAGGGAGGCCCCAACACAAACCCGGGCCAGCCCCGCTGTGTCACCCCATGGCTGTGGGTGTCTGTGTCACTCACCCCTCTGTGTGACAGTGGTGGCACCCGACGTGCTCTGCCCACACTGAGGGAACCACGGAACCAGAGAAATTCACAAAGTTCCAAGGAAARTTAAAATCCAACTCTCGGCAGGCAGCGCAGCAAGGTGCAGGTGGAAAGAGGGGTTTGGGGTTTTGGAGCGAGGAAATGCTGTTGGAGTTGGAAACAACTTCCCACTTGTGGCAAAACCCCCCATGGGCACAGCCCAACTCACCCAAGCCCCCAGCAGTGCTGAGACCCCCACTCCAAGCGCATTTCTCAGCGCTGGGCACCTCCCTGGGCTGGGAGGGTCCAGCCCCGGCCCCCCGAGGGGTCCCCCGGGCCGTGGGGGGAGCCGGGAGGGCAAAAATCAAAAGCAAATTGCGGGAGTCAATGGTGCGGAGCCGCGGGCGGCCTCGGCGGCTGCCGTGTGACTTTGATTCCCCTATCATAACCCCGAATTAAAAATTCAAGCAATTACTTGCATGGCTTCCCCCCGATTAGGCTGGGCCTCGCGTTCATTAATGCGAGCGCACAGAGAAAAGCCATTAGGGCGGGCGGTGGGGATGGTTTCGCTGAGAACAGTTCCGCTCCAGGAAGGAGCTGGGCCAGAGCCGAATTTCACACATCTCCCAGGCGCCCAAGCACGGCCGGGGCSCTGAAAGCCGCCTTTGTCCCCCCGGCCGTGCCTGGGATGGGTCCCCACGGGATGGGTGGCACGCAGAGGGGACTGACCCGAGTCACGGTGACATTTCTGGCAGCTGATCCCCCYCAGAACACCCACCCAGCCCAGCCCGGCCGGTGCAGGGCCAGCAGCAAAGGGCTGGTCACTAAATCAAGCTCCCACCCAGCCCTTCGCAGCCCTCTTCTACACGTGGGCCAGCGCTCCAGCAAGATGTGGCAAGTTCTCCCACCCGGCAAGCCCGGGTTTATGAGCAAATTTCGAGTTCCACATAGTTTTCCCTCCCATTCCATCCATCTCCAGGAGCGGGGATGGGCATGTCCAGCTCGGGCAGGGCTGGAACCCCCCGCCCTGCAGCAGCCACCGTGCCAGCGCGCCGAGCGTGCCCCTGCTCCACCGCTGGGCCATCAAGGAAATCTGCTGGACTGAAAAAATACCAGCACGTCTAGACTKAAATACCAGTCTGGGCTCCCGGAGAGCCACAGGACCCCCCCGGAGCAGCGTGGGCTGCTTTTTCCCGGGGGTGGCACAGGATGACCCAGGGACAATGCTGCTCCTCAGGGCTCTCCAAACCCCTTCAGAATCTTTATCCCCATCCCCGCTTGGCGCTGTGATGCCCAGAGCCCCGGGGTGCCCGTGGTTTTCTTCCACACTCCTTCTCTCCTCTCCCACACCCTTTCTGCTGGGATTTCTCCCAAAACAGGCTGTAGCCCCCGGAGGAGCGTGGCCAGCGAGTGGAGGTTGTGACAGCCCGCTCAGGCCACCGAGGGTCGGGCTGTCCCAAAACCCCGCGCCGGCTCCATCCATCAGCGGCGACCCCGGAGCCGCCCGAGGGGGAGGTTCAGAGGGGAGACAAGGAAAACAGACAGGATAAAAATCACCGAATTAGCGGGTCCCGGGGAGGRACGGCCCGCGAGATAGCGCCGAGCCATTTTTCACGGGAGAGACAGCAGGCAGGAACCGAGGAGCAGCCTCTTCGCTTTGACCCCGCCACTGGAAGTCACCCCTGCCTTCGCCACCCCATCGCTCACGGGCCGATGTCACCGACACCGGAGCCACGGCCCCGTGGGCAGCGGGAGGGAAAAGGTTCCATTTATCACCCGGGGAACGGCACCCGCTCGGCTCCCGGGGCTGCGGCGTGGGCTGGGGRCACCCGTGTCCTGTCGGGGGACCCCGCGACCGCACCGAGGGACAARCAGGACCCCAGCAGGGGGACCCGGCGCAAGCGGAGCCGCCGATGTCGCCGCTGTCGCCRTGCCCGGGGACRTGGTGCCACCTCGTGGCCCGGKGACCGGRRCYGCTCCCGGAGCCTGAGGATGCTCAGGGGCGCAACAGCCGCAGGGTCACGGTAAATCACTGTCCTTGTTCCCAGGGCACACAGACAGTTGTTGTAGAAAAGGAAAAAAATAATTTAAAAATCAATTTAAAAATAAAATAAACAATTAAAACAGCGCGGTGCAGGCGAGGGGGTGTTTAAGAGCCCCCAGGAATGCTCTAAGTGACCCGCTGGGGTGGCTCCTTGCCGGGTTGCCCAGGACAGAGCCCACCACCACAGGCGGCCCCAAGGGCACTCCCGGAGCTGCAGGTGGGTGACAAACCCAGGGAAACGCTCCCTCGGGGGCTGCTCGGCCGCAGGGGACATCCCGAGCCGGGATCGGGCACTAAAGCCCTTTTGTTTTCCCCACCCAGTGACCCCGCGGAAGAACAGGCGGATTGTCTTTCAAACGGAGCCGATGTGGAGCTCCAATGTCCCTTGGCACCTTGGCTATAAATCATCCTGCATGTGATAAGGTAATTACCTTCTCCTTGGAACTATTCATAGGAAAACCTATAAAGTGCCTGCCTTGTAAACACAACAATAAAGAGGCAGGACAATAAAACCTTGGCCGGGGTGGGGAAGGTGCTGCCTTTCTCTGGCCCTCAGCACCCCGTGCCCCACCAGGAGGACAGAGGCTGCACCCAGTCCTGTGGCTCTCACTGGCACCCAGGGGTGGCACAGGGCAGTGCTCTGCCAGGCACCAAAAAAGAGCATCTGACACAGAAAAGGATGTGTAAAATCATCACTGACCTCTGTGTGACACAGGAGAGTGCAGCCCCAGCTCCCTCAGCTCTGCASCAGCTCAGGAGTAGCTGTGGGGCCATGGGTAGGCACAGCTGAACCCCATAACTGACCGGTCCAAGCCAGAGGATTTTAATTTGTTTCCACAGAAATTTGGCCTCCCTGCCCACAGCTGCCCCTCCAGGTGCATCTCCTCCTCAATGCCACAGCTCCTGATGGAAAGCAGGTGGGGAGGTTTAKCTCAGCTTCACAAGATGCTGGCTGGAGTTGGTTCCACCAGCTCCTGCCTCTCTGCCCTCCCCTGAGGGGCTGCTCAGCGTGATGCCCTCCTGGGAATCACAGCAGCTTCCTGGGGTGCATAAAAACAGATTCCTCCGTTCAGARAACACCCTGGCACTGGATGGGGCTGCTGGAGCACACTCAGCTCAGGTACACCCTGTCCCTGCAGGGAATGGCCCCATCCATCCCGGGAAAGGCTCCATTACTCCAGGAAGTTTCGGATACTCCCAGCACTTGAGGGCGGTGGATTAACAAAGCAGATGAATTTTGTATCCCCCAGAGGTTTTACAACAGGCAGGACTTGCCCTGAGCTCTGTTCAAACATCCAGCCCGGGGTTAGGACAGCAGGCACTTAACTCTGAGTGCCCCARAGCTCTGCTCATTCCTGCAGGTGCTGATTTGTCCCCAGCAACATCAGAGAGCTCAGTGCTCCCCCAGCTATCAGCAGAGTAAGCACAAAGCAAACACAGAGTAAGTAGCACCAGCAGGAAGGAATGGGAAGGGGACAGAACTCCAGAATCAGAAACAAATCCATGGGCTGTTGGATCACTGCACCTCCTAGAGGTGCCTGAAGAGCCAAAATTCCAGCCTTGGAGAACCAGCTTTGAATTTCTGGCTTAGGGAGCRGTATCATCCACCTGGAAGCAAGGAATTTTGAGTTTTTTGGAAGACAGGATGAGCAGAGGCAGCAGGGAAGCACAGGCCAGGTGTACGACACCGGGAACACAGACAGGTAAAGGCAAAGGGTGTTTGCTCTAAGCTATTCTTCAAATATTGGCATATTTGGGTTTATTGCAGGAACACAAGAGTGACAACATTTGCAGTGCTCTGAAAAACAAAATTCTTCCAGCCCCCTGCTTTACAAACATGATTCTGGATCCTGCAGCAATAGGAACAAAATGCCTTGAGATAAGCWGAGGGAACCAGGCAGCTTTATAAAACACACAGAGATGGAAAAGGCTTTTGTTTTTTTTCCAAATGGCGACACTGTGACAGCGAAGAGCACAAACCAACCCCAGGAAGGGCAATGGCAGAGTTCACCAAATACAACAGTAAAAAATAATAATAACATAAAAAAGAAGTCCAGAAGGTTTCTTTTTGTCAGGCAATATTAATAAAGTCTGTAATAAAATATTTAACATCAGCAGCAGGAAACTTTCCCTCTGGATGCAAGGGAACAGTTKGGTGCTCCCTGTGGTTTTGGTCACTGAAACAGGTGCTTCCTTCAAGCCTCTGTTATCCCCGTGGCATTGGTGTGGTTGGTCAGGACATCCTCCAGGTACAGGGACACTCTGAGCCTGGCTTTGCCCTGCAGCTCTCTCTCTACCCCACTCAGATGATCGATGGCTCTCTGCAATCCTCTCTCCCTCTCCCCCAGGTCCGTGTGCATTCCCCCTTCGTTCTCCTCCCCCGAGGACCTCAGGTACTGCAGCACRTAGGGTTTGATGGCGTCCCCGTGGTCCCTGAGGCTCCCCCCGATGAGGGGCAGGTCCGTGCTCCTCGCCAGCCTCAGCAGGTGCAGCAGAGCCCGGCAGATCTGGCTCCTGAGGCTGGAGCTGTACTTGAACTCCAGGAAGTCCTCGGTGTCCTCGCTCCTCTGCAGGGCCACCACCAAGGCACTCCAGATTTGGCAGAACTGCTCCGTGGAGCCGTAGCACTCCCTCTTGCTGGGGATGGACAGGGCCATGGCTGACTTGATTCGCACTTTGAAGTTCTTGCAGGATTTGACTACAGAGGAAAGGGCACTGAAAGCTTGTGTGGYCCAAGGAGCTTCTCCTGAAAAAAACCAAAAAGAAAAAACCCTTTTTAATCAGCCAAAATATGCAAAACTGTAAATGTCTCCTAAGTATTTAACGGGCTGATATTTATTGAATTTCTTGTGGTTTAAATGAGAAAATTGGGAGTTATGGAATGAAATATTAGTTAAAACAGTTAATCTTCTGGAGTTTTACAAGAGGACATTTGACATTTATAACCCCATCCTCACACCCTTTTCTACCATGACAGATCCARCTGAGCACAGCAGTTACCCCTGCACTGGCAGGAGTGTGTTCCACTGGGAAAAGTCCTGGCAAAGCTCTAAAGCAAGACCCAGCTCTGTTGGCTTCCCCCCATCCTCCCCAGCACACGAGCACCAGACACAGGCACTGAGGCAGCCCAGGGGCAGGGCAGCAGGCTCTCACCCAGAGGCAGGGCAGGGTTCTTGAACACGTTCCCCAGCGCGTAGCACGCGTTCCAGCGCACCTTCATGGTGGCCTCGCTGCCAACCGTGGCAATCAGGGCCTGCAGGGACTCCTCGATGGCCTCCCTGAACCTGGGGTTGGCCACGTGGCAGGGCTGCAGGAAATGGAGCACGTTGCCAAGGGCTCGGACAGCGTTGCTCTTTACCTGGAACACACAAACACCTCTCCAGTTTTTGGGTGATCGGCGGCTCTTGTCAAGCCTGCTGTGGAATCAGYTCAGAGGCAGCAAGGAGCACAGCTGGGATCCCACTGTGTCTTCCTAAATGCCACCAGGAAGATCATTCTCTGCAAGTAGTCACAAACCAAACCAAAACCTCTGCACTGTGGAGCAGCCAATTCAGATTCCCTGCAATTCCAACAACACAGGAAACCTCTAAACACCAGCCCTCAGGGGAGGATCTGTGCTGCAGCTCCCCACAAACGCTGGGGCAAAGAAACCCAAACTAACTGGTGCCTTTTCCTTTTTTTTTTTTTTCTTAATACAGGAATTAACTACACCAAGTCCACCCTCCTTCCCCTCAGCCTTACCTTGTCTCTGTCCTTGGATGCTTCTGTTGCAGACCGCAACAATTTCAGCAGCAGGAGATCAGAAAGTTCCTCCTGGAAACTTTGTCCCATGGTTTCCCTGGCAGGAAAATCACCCTGTGAACACCCAGCTCGGCTGCTCCATCCCCAAAGATGTGATACAACCCTTTATAAAGGCCCAYGAGCAAACAACCTTCAATCTTTAGAAAGCTAATATGTAAGGCAGCCCTTTCTGCATGTGACCACTATGTTTATTAATTTAAAACCAAACTATCAATGCAAGAAAGCTGGTTAGCAATGGTTAAGACTGTAATAGAAAACAGAGGGCAAGGAATTGCTCAGGGGCAATTCTGTAGCAGGAATATATGATAACTATTTTCCTGTTAAAAATGTAACAGTAGGTTGGGCTTCCCTCAGTCTTTGGCTTGAGGAAGGGTTAAATATTTATTAATTTTACTCCTGTGTTGTGCTGAAAGTAAAGGAATMATGAAATTACACCAAGCAACGCAAAATAGAAAAGTGAAAAGTTTTAAAGAGTCTCTCCTTAGAGGGACAGRACRTGGGGRAATGGCTTCAAAATTAGTAGGTTTAGATCWAATAATAGAATAAAACTCTTCTCTGTGAGGGTGTCCAGAGCAGCTGTGGCTGCTCCATCCCTGGAAGTGTSCAARGCCAGGCTGGACAGKGCTTGGAGCCACCTGGGATGGTGGAAGGTGTCCCCACACAGACACAAGATTCCTGAACAGTGTCACACACTGGCAGACACACAGGCAAAGGGTGGTTCAAAACAAGGATCCAAGCCAAATTTCAGCTTCTCTGGATGTTAATCACAGAATCATTTTGGTTGGAAAAGCCCTCCCAGCCCATKGAGTCCAAGCTGTACCCAATCCCCACTTTGTCACCAGCCCAGAGCACTGAGTGCCACATCCAGGACACATTCCTTGGACACCTCCAGGGATGGGGACTCCAGCACTTTTATGCTGGAACTAAATGCCCCTTCCAATATCTCTGATATCTGTTTCCACATAAAAGCCCCTTCCAATGTCTCACCACCCTTTCCATGGAGAAATTCTTCCTCATGTCCAACCTGCAGCTCCCCTGGCACAGTGTGACAGTGTGGGACAGGGGCAGGGAGGTGTCCCCC
>NW_026624263.1:11160-22817 GCF_030028575.1 Malurus melanocephalus
AGGTTGCCCAGGGACCAGGCTGCCTTGGCACGGACGTTGGGAGATTTGTCATGGAGGGAGTTCAGAATGGCATTTGCCGTGTCTGCCACAAACATCACATCCTGTCAAAGCAAACACTGCTGCAGAGTTACACAGCTCTCAAAAYGCAGGTGATTTCCTTAGTAACACATTCCGGCTTTTCCAGGGAACAGGAGAGACCAGCTCTGTCAATTTACTCCCCTTTTGTAGGTGACACCTTTTAATGAGCTCATGGTGCTCTCTGCAGCTCTGCCTGACCCTTAATTAACAGCCCAAGCCTGAATGCTGACCAGGTCCACCACTCTTGGGCACCTGCTGCTGAAAAGCTTCAATGTATCATTGAATTGCATTGGTGCTTTAGTGACTTTGGATTTTAACATAATTACATGGACTGCCAACCTTAAACTCCTGAAATCCCACTCCCAAAGTAATTGCTTCTCCAAACTCCCTGTTGAGCTGCCTGTCTAATCTTCTCTGCTATGGCACATTACATGGGCCGGTGGTAAAATATTTTGGAATTAAACCCCAAAGTCAGCTACTGCTTTTCTTTTTTTTTTTTTTGTTTAATTACAATCATTCAATTAAGGTTACATTGTAAAAACTAATCTTCCAGCTCTGCCAAGCTAAGATGATACTTTGTAGGAAAAAAATCCTTTTTTTTTTTTCTCTTAATATCCTTTATTTCTTAGTTTTAAGCAAAACTGGAGGCTTCACATCAAAAACCTGTTGAAGTCATAGAATCCTGGAGGTTGGAAAAGACTTCAAAGATCGAGTCCAACATCAAACTCCACAGAGCACTGTACAGCTGTTCCTTTCATCCCAGCTCCACCTCACCTCTTGCAGCTCCTCTGTGCCCATTTAACCACTCCAGCTCCCATCCCTGAGAGCTTGGGAAGATCCTGACCTCCCTCCTTTTCCTCTCACTTTGCTTCCCCTCACTTAAAGCTGCACATGAAAGGCAAGAGCAGGTCCAGAGCCAGTGAGGAAAACTAAAAATACACCACAGACCAAAGGTAAAGCAAACTAATTTCAAAAGAATCCACGTTCCACATCTCATGGCTCATCAAACCCATTATAAAACAGCTCAGAGGAAGGGAATGGGCTGGCTCTGACCTGCCTGAGGCACGGGAAGAGGATGTAGACTCCCAGGGCACGGGCAGCAGCAGCTTTCACCAGGGGGTTCTCGCTGTGGTTCAGGCCAAGCAGCAACGTGACACACAGGATCTGCTGGTCACCCTGCAACGAGGAGCAGCATGGCAGCTGGGGACACTGAGGAGAGCTCTGTCCCACAGGGACACACAAACAGTCTGACACACCCTGTGTCTGAAGGAGCTTTCACTCAGAGAGTGCTCTCAGTGAACTGAACGGTGTTTTGGGAGCCCACCCCAGAAATGGGAATGCTTCCAGCACACAGGATCTCACTGCTGCTAGGTAAGACCAYSAAGGAAACCAAACTCTCATCCAGARCAGAAGGAATGGCMCATCAGAGRTAAAACAGAGAGGYTGGAAGGCTTCTGCCTTCCTTCACTAAGCAGGACAAGCAGGCAGGGTGAGCTCAGCCTGGCCAGGTTGTCCGTTCACCAGCCTGTGACAAAAGGTCAGAGTGGGCACTGACTTGACCCCACTTGGCCACAGGGACAGGAGAGTGGATGGGATCAAAGTACAGGGGGATGAAGTACACGCTGTACTTGGAGAATTCCAGAGATACTGCTGGACCAGCAATTCCTGGGCAAATGAGATCTGGCAGAGCACTCTCCAGCAAGGGCACAGTGACACAGAAGGAGCTGCACAATGCAGGAGGGGATGCACTGCCAAGGCTTTCATGTTTAAAAGCATATTTCATGTTGCAAAGGGAAAAAACACGCATGCAAATGGGTGCACAACATCAGGACCTGGCTGTTGGCTCAGCTGGCTCTTCAAAGCATTAAACAGCAGAACAACAATCCCTCACCCATCCCTCCCTCATGCCATGAAATTCTCATCCTCYATCTCCAATGCATCATTGCCAAGGYTGGGTATTCATGGCAGGGCCAAACACCTGCTGTGACCCACAGTTTAATTGTTCTGACAGGCTAATTACTCCCAACATTGCCTTCTCCAGCCTTSAACAGTCACAGTGCTCAGAATGTAAAGAAAAAAAATAATTCTGTTGGGTTTCTTTACTCWCTCCTGCTAAGTTTTAAAAGGCTGTAATCTGGTGGACAAGGACAAAGCCTCAAAGGTAAAAGCACCACATTTAAAGGTGTGTTCTTACCTGCAGGAGGCTGAAGGCCTCTGGTAAGATAGAGGACAGGGCATCACAGGCACTGGTCTGGAGAGTGGCATGGGGAGAGTTYTGCAGAGTGCCAGGTAAAGGCCCATTTAACATCATTGTCCAGAATGTCACAACCTGCAGGAGAAGAAGCCAGCTTTACCTTTTAAATTCAGCAATTATGCCTGAGTTCTTGTCTTAGAGATGATCACCTTTAAGAAATACAGCAGGGAGCATAATCACACACAGGAGGTGTTACACTCGTTTGGAGCCTAAAATACTTGGCATTCAGAAACATCTACAAGACATTTTAGTATTGTCATCAAGTAGTTGTTCACTGAGCTCTGTTTGTTTCCTGCTCAAAGCCACACACCCTCCAATTTAAACTGCATTAARCAGAGCTGCAATCCCACTCCTGAATCCACACAGCTTAGTGTTTTCATTTGCCTGACAATTTACATGCATAGCAAATAACAGGAACCTGATGCTACTGAACACATTTCCTGTCTTGTAGGCTCAAAACTTAGCACGAGCCAAAGAAATTTTTAAGMTTGCCTTCTGTTCACAGAAGCAAGACGTAAACAGGGCTATATTGCTCAGCTTCTGCACATTTAGCCAACAAACAGCTAATGAATTTTTCTGAATTCACGTGTATTGTGGTCCTGGCCACTCTCTCTGCACTTGTGAGCAGCCAGAAAATGTAGATTGGCTCTTTAACAATGCAAATTCACCAAAATTCTAGAAGTTTTATGCAGCAGTAATGGCACACACAAAATCAGTGCTGTTCTTCCAGCTCTCTGAGCTGCAATAGGCTGCAAGAGTTGAGGAGAGGTAAAAAGGCAGGTCACCATCAGGTAAAAGAAATAAAACCCAACACATCTGTCCACAGACAAGAACAACTGCCAAATTACTGCAGGAAGTCCACAAAAACTGTCCATATTGGCATCCACAAAGCTGCAGTCTGAGTCCYTTCCTGCTTCCCTGCAATTATTTCTCTGTGTCTGTGCCAGTGACTTTGCAGAGTCCAGGGAAGGAGCTCAGTGAGGTGGAATCTCACACTTACCACGCTGACAGGCACTCTCTGCTCAGGGGCAGTGGGGGAGTCGGGTTTGTGCTGCTGCAGGACACCCGTGCCCAGCTCCTCCAGCAACTACAAAGAACAAAAAAGCAAGGAAATCTTTCATCAGGCATGACTCAAGGACCATGGAGCTACAAAACTTTCATCTAGGACTGCATCTGCTCAGCCAGGGAACAAAAATAAAAGATTCAGTACTGGTTTGGAGTGTTCTGTCTCTGCAAATACRGAAATCAGAGGAAAAGCTTTTCCTACATAAAGTCTCCAGCTAGAGCAGCATAAAAAATTACTGTACAAATGGGAAATCTTTGGGTCACAGAGTACAATCCCTGCACCAGCTGATGCTCAATCAGAGAAGGACCAGTGTTGTAGTCCTTGCATTTCCCAAGCTTCCTGGTGACTCAGCAGAGGAACAGAATTCTGCTGAGACTTCAAGACTGGAAGCTGAAGGTGCACTTCTCAAAGTGTCAGGGTGCTGCATTTCTACATCACACACAGATGCTCTGAGTATTCATCACCACTAATCTGCATATGCAAAGCAGACAGATAAAACTGACTTGGTAAAACAACGTTGATGTGTCCTCCTGCTCTTACTTTGGCTCCATGAAGCTGAATGGATGGGTCCATTTCTTCCATGCACCTGCAAGCCACTTCTCCAAGCTCTAGGAAATAGCTCTGAGCCATAGGGAAATAACCTTTCACAAGGAGAGCCAACACCTAAACACACACAAAAGAAATTCTGTTCAACATTTTTTCCTTCTGTTTAGCCAAAAGACCCCCAATACACACTGAAAGGATGTTAATGGGCTAATCAACCCCAGCACCATATACTGAACTCTCATGTAACAGATACACCTTGCAGCACAACTTCTAGAATACTAGAGCTGATTAAAAGCCTCCCTGTTCCATTATCTTGTTCAAAGAAGAGCCACAGCAGCTATCAGGTAGCAACACCATGAATTATTTACTGTGAGTGCTCCTGTAGCCAAAAAAAACTGAGAGCAAGACATTCTGTACCTCCTGTAACACTGCTGCTGCCTTCRGTGAGAATGGATTTAACAAATATTTATTGTTCCAGAAAAAAGAGTGAGGCTTCTTGGGATGTATTTTACAAAATCTTACTCTTTGCTGTGGGTATATGAATTAAAACAAGCCCAAGCCTCAACATCCAAGGTACTCCCTGAGTCACTCCATAGCTCCTTGCAGACTGCTCTCTGCTCTTTCTCACKATTCTCCACCAAAACTTTAATTTGGATTCTGTCTGGAGTAGTTTTGGTGGGGAAGATTCACAGTTTGCCAGCACACACTCCCAAATAATATTTAAAAATACTGAAGATWAAAATCACAGGCAGATGAACTCGCTGCAGCAGGTCTCCTGTGGCACAGTCATGCTGTGGCCAYGGAATCAAAATGTTTTTGAGTTACAGCAGCTCAGCCCCACTGCATCAGGAAACACCTCAGCCCAAATATCCCAGAGAGAGCAGGGAGCCAAGGGAATCCACGACTGAGGGAGGCAGCTGGATACTGAGCCAAGCTCCCTGTGCACCCATCCCACCTGCAGGGCCTCCAGCCGGAGGGGACACGGCTCGTAGATGCTGGACAAGGACGGGAAATTGGCGTCGCTGTCGGAGCAGGAATCCTCCCGGGGCAGGATGATGATGGAAACGCACAGGCGGAGCAGCCAGCACGGCTCTGGGGGAGCACATCCTGCTGCACTGTCCACAGGGCTCTCCCCTGCCCAGGGCAGGGCTTTCCTCCACTGCTCAGAGCAGTTGAGGCGCCGAGGGGTCGCGCTGCCGCTGCTGCTCAGCCCTGAGGAGCTGGGCTGCTGCAGGAGCAGCTGCACCTCTGGCAGAGGGGCCTGGACAGAAACTATTGCCCCCAACAACGTCAGRCTGGAAACTCGAACGTTAACATCTGCAGGAGACAATGTGGGGAGAGAAAAACCAAAAAAACTCCWTTAGAATCTCACTGACAGCCCAGCATCCCCCTTCAGCAGTTTTCACACAAGGTATTACAGCATAAACAGCCACTGCTATTGAATTTCGAATGTATGAAGCACAGAGGAGGGAGGAATGTAACAAACAGAGAAAGAATGCAAACCTTTGTGAGAGATGTAGGGCTTGATCTGGTTCCACACCCTGGTGAGCAGCCCCGGTTTCAATCGGCTGTAGGGTGCGTTGGCAACCAAGTTTGCAAGGCACTGAAACACAYGGAAAGGTGCTGGTTACAATGTCAGCCAGGCCTCCAACAAGTTTGCTTTTACATTTGTAATTTAGGTCACTCAGAAAGCTCATTATCTGAGGGCACCTGAAAAAAAACACCCCAATTATCTGCTGTGTGAACACTGGATACAAATTTGGCTCCTAAGAACAAGGATTTAACTACTGTGGTGTGGCATAAAGACTGAGGAATTTCCATAGCCCCCAGAAGGATTTTTTTATCAATTTGGATTCCAATTTTAAAGTCAATGTGAGTCTTGAGAATCATTTTATAGGTTCCTTCAGCTCCAAAAAGAAAAAGAAATGCAGAATAATGAAAACTGTGCTGAGGAGAAAAGAAACCCTGTTATTCTGGATGGAGCTCTGAGGAACTTGGTCTAGTAGAAGAYGTCCCTGTCCCTAACAGGGGGTTGAAATAAGGTGATCTTTAAGCTCCCTTCCAACCCAAACCATYCTGTGATTCCATGACTCTKTAGGATGACTYGGTCAATGAAGCCTTGTGAGATGACAAAGATCTGYTTCCCACCACCACCACCTCATTACTCAATAGCAATTCTGTGCAATCTTTCTTCAGCACTTAATTTAGATYCCAATGTCACCCCTTGGGAGCGTGTGGCACATTTGCAGTGCAGTTACCTTGACTATTTGTGTCAGTGTCTGAGAGGACGACTCTGCCACCAGGGCCAGCAGCAGGCAGCGGTGCAGCTCTCGGATGCTGGAAGCAATAGTGACAGAGAAAGGAGTAAAAGCTCTCTTGTGRTCATTGGCATCTTCAGCCACAGAGAGGAACTGCTTGGATCCTTCCAGGAAGGCTGAGAGGACTTGAAGAGCACAGGCACGTGTCTGAAATGTTAAAACATTTCTGCTACCTTTTAAGACCTCCTTTGAGCAGATGGAGAATTTTAACATTTCTCTAGAAAGAGAAAATTCAAATATCTTTTTTTCATAACTTTATGCACTACAGAAACTAATCCTTTGTTTCCTTAGCCAATACTTCCTATTTATTTCTTGGGGAACAGTGACCAAGCAACACATGTACAGTAGCCAAATACTGAAGTCCAGAGAGGACAACTAAGATTAACAGGGGAAAACACAGCAATTTTTATACTCTGAAGTGCCTCACCTTTGGAGAAGGGTCCTTTAGAGCAATTGTCATCAGGGACACAGACTGGGGGCTGCCAATACCRGGGGCATCAGGAACAAAGGCTGACCAGTAGCCATAAAGAACTCTCTTTTCTATGGACTTTATAGTGGAGAGGAAACAGGCCAGAGCCCCTTGGCGAACATTGGCTTGGTAAGACCTTAAACACAAAAACAAAAAGATTAATGAAAGCAGCAGGGATGGACTTCACCCCTTTCCCTTGTATTCCCTTGGGGATGTGAGAGGAAATCTTTTAGACCAAGAAAAGGAAGAACAAATTTACTTCCAAAGCAATACAAATGATTGCCTTCCAATTTTCTTGTATCATCTCATAAATCAAAAGAGAAAGTGATTTCCATAGCAGTTTTGATGAAGAACAGAGGGTCTCACTGAAGTGTTTTATGGATCCCATGTTTTATGTGCACAACAATCACCTCACTTTGCTCTGTATTCCACCTTCAGCATCAGAATATTCCGACTCACTGCTGCTGATCCATTTCCAGCCCACGGAGGGTGAGCACAGGGGATCCTTCCCAGCACACACATCCGATGCACGAGCCCGAGGATCMGGACAAGGGCTCTTCTGCACATCCCCCAAGTGCAATTTCAGCATGTCTGCTGCCAGGACTGACTCATTTCCTGCATCTCCTGAATCTTCTCTTCCTTCTTCTCCAAGCTCTCCCTTCTTTTGCTTCCCTTTGGACTTTTTCCTTCGGTTCTAAGACAAAAGAAAGCTTTTTTTTTTTTAGTCAACACTTAACAAATACATAAATGCAGTTACATTTATGTGAAATACTGTACACACAGAAACAGTCACTCTTTAGTATCTGAGTTTTTAAATTCAGAATTTGATCATTAGTAGCAACAGTCACAAAATGTCAGTAATACCAAAGTAAGCAATTTATAACTGAATGGCCTCAAAAACTAAGTGTTGGCTTCTTCATCAGGAAAGCAAGACAGAACCAAGGAAACTCTTAGTTCAAAATCATATTTCACACAAAAGTGATTAACAAACAACACTAAATGTTTCTGTTGTTCTTTTAGATTTACAGTAAGTATTCAGTACCTAAAAAGAAACAAGTCAACATGACTAGATAAATTCATTTTCTCTAATGTCTTTCAGATAATCAGTAATCCAAAGTATTTACAGGGTTAAAAAATAACCTGTGGAAGGATTAAACAGAACAGATGAGGCAAGAAATAAGTCTTAAATGAACTTGACTTCCCTAAGAAAGAGTCAAACAATTGTGCAAGTGTTARGAGAGAAAATTTAACTTATGAAATCAAAAGCTTTGGCCAGCTTGCACGCATCAATCCCGTGCCTGCAGGCCAGGAATTCTTGGCTATGGATGAATAATYGTTGCACTGAGGAAAGCCAAGCTCTGCAGAGCCATTTGTTAGTGTCACCTGAGTCCCCAAAGCAATTTTAGTCAGTGCAGAATTTACAAACAACACSTTTAAAGCAAAAATTAAATGTACCACATGCTCAGGACATGAAGAGCCATCAATACCAGGACAAGTAAGACACAACCACAACAAACACATGCTGTAGAATCAGAAGCATGCCAGCTTACCCCTGTCTGCTTAGAAGTGTCTGGTTCTGACTGCTCCTGCTTGACAGGTGACCTTTTATCATACTGAGGTAAGGGAGCAGGGTACAGGGCTGGGGGCACCTCTATGCTCAGTCCTGGCAGCCCATGGAACATGCATTTCTGCAACAGGAACACAAATGTTAGCGTTCTGCCCCTTTTTCATACACACATTTATTCTATATTCACCCAGGTGAATTCACCAATTTTCAGCTGTGCTCCTTCCCTTGGGTGTTGCCTCTGCTCYATATAAAGCTGTGCAACATCTGAAATACATCTACATCCAGAAGGATTTCAAGTAGGTCCAAAAAACCCCAAACCTCCCATCCTCCTTTCACATTCTTCTGTGGGAAGTGCAGTTAAGATGCTGTGAGAGAAACTCAATATATTTTTCTTTATATCTCACACTCCCTTTCCCCCCACGCTCAGGCTTCTCTGCTCCCTCTTGCTCATCTAAGTTTCCCACCTAACAGCATCTGGAACCTTCCAGTGTCTKCCTCTTTCTCCAGATGGATTTAAGGGCTTACCTTTAATACTGCAAGAAGAGCTCCAATTTGGTCAGTTTGCATCAGTTTCATCTTCCCRCCATTGAGAAGTGACTGGACACCTTTCAGTGCACTTTGCAGTAACTGAAAATAAGTAATTAGTTATTTTTCTTTCCCAAAATACTGCAGGTTCTAGGCAATTTCGGTTTTGCTCAACTGGGACAGTATTATGGTAGACTATTACTGTAAAATCTCAATTAACAACATTGCAAATTCCACATATTACAGCCAACTAATTAGAGCATTTCAGACAAATTTAAACGATTTCAGACAATTTAGACCCACACTTACCATGCAAAAAGTGATGTCATCCACATCAGAGGTTTTTGAAGACTGYAGAACACTTAGGAAAGTTTGAAAACAGACACTTCTGTAGGACTCATCTAGGTATGGCTGTCCAGGGACACTAAAATCAGAGCAGGAGGAGACACAAGGTTGGTTTAYGGATTCATAAAATTACAAAAAGTCCCATCCAAGCCCTCTGTTAGCCTGAAGAGCCCCAGATGGATGGATGGCAGATTRAAAGGAACCAGTTCTACCGCACAGAGAACAAAAAGAAATCTTCTGCATGAAAAATCAGACACTACAACACTTTTCTTCCCTAAATGAATCCCTGTAACATTCTT
Source organism: Malurus melanocephalus (assembly GCF_030028575.1). Taxonomy (NCBI): domain Eukaryota; kingdom Metazoa; phylum Chordata; class Aves; order Passeriformes; family Maluridae; genus Malurus; species Malurus melanocephalus. The sequence continues at coordinate 20,628 of NW_026624263.1, forward strand.
TCTGAAAGACTGAGAGTTTATGGTTTTATGCACAGATATCTTGGAACACTAAAGCTTTAACATGTACCTACACCTTGCTGGCCCTGTGCTGGCAGATGTCCATTTTCCAAAGCACCTGAAAAGGCTTGTACACACCTGAGGCACAGGTTTGCCATGCTGCGCACAGCTGCCCTCCTGAGCTCCACGTCGGGCTGGGCAGGGTCACTGAACTGCAGCAGGAGCCCAGCCTTGCCCAGCAAATCCGGGAGATACTGAAAACAAACCACCAGAAGTCATTCAGGGTCAGTGCTCCTCCCTCAGCCTCCTGGGTCTTGTGTTTAGGGGCTAAACATCATGAGAGGTGGCTGGAGCCTGGATGGACATCAGGTGCCCACCAAAACTGCCCCAYTGCCCCTCAGCTGGGCAGGGRAGAGAAAACACAARGAAAGGATCCTGAGTTAAGRACAGGGAGAGGTCACTCACCCATCAYTGTCACAGGCACAGCTGACTTGACTTAGAGAAATTAGTTGAATTTATTACCAACCAAAATCAAAGSAGSATAATGAGAARTAAAATAAATCCTAAAAATTGTCAGCTGCAATTTCAGATTCCACAGACAAATTATATCCATAAAAAACAGCACGAAAACCTTAATTCCTTCAGTCCTCTTATTTTGCATTAAGAAAGGACGGTGTTGAGCACAGTTCAGCTGAGCCCTGGTTTATGCTCTCTTCCCAGACATGAAGCTGAGCTAGGAACAACCTTAATTCCTTCAGTCCTCTTATTTTGCATTAAGAAAGGACGGCGTTGAGCACAGTTCAGCTGAGCCCTGGTTTATGCTCTCTTCCCAGACATGAAGCTGAGCTAGGAACAACTGCTGCACCAAACTGCTGCCACTACATGGGCTACAAGCCCACACRAGCTGGCAGCTCCCAAACTGTGAGCATCACCATGCTCAGCCCAACAGCAGAGACTGCTTTGCAAGCTGCCACGAGCTGGTGACAGCAGGAGGATTCAGCATTTCAAACACTGTCAGCTGCAGCAATGAGGAGCTTCACACAGGATTGATACCCGAGAGCCTCTGCTTTGAAAYGGTACCGAGCTAAAACCCTGATCTGGTTACAGGATGAATTTCAGGATCCTCAATGGAGCCTGTGGAGTTATGTGCAATTTGAAGCTCCCTGTGTTCTTCCTGCCTGCAGACTAAGCCTGTGCCCTTCTTTAATGGTGATCCCTAAAGCTGCAGCCTGCAGCTAGAGAAAATTCCACATGGGAATAATAATTATTAATACACACAACTCAAATGCAACTCTCCTGTAAATATCAGCCACCATTTAAATGGGATCTAATCTTAGCATGAAAAGTAACACAATTTAATGACTTTTTTTTTCTTTCTTTCGGGAAAAAAAGAATTTTTGTTGTTACTTTCTCTTAGTTGGAAACTCACCTTTTGACACTTAGGCCCATTATTGTAAACAAGAGCTGCTAAGGCTTGCAGAATTTCAACATGTGTCCAGGAGCTGCACTGCCTCAGAGCAGAGATGCAATAGGAGAGAAGGAAATTCAAGTTCTGYTCATCAACCATCACCTGTCATAACAGAAAAGGGCTGTGGTCAAGGTAAACATCATCATTTACTGCTGGAGCCGATAAATCCAAAGAAAATGTCACAAACTTGAGTGATCTGGCTGTTAAAATCCCACGCCAAAACAGAATCAACTGACACTGAGAGCTGGTTTTATGAGAAACCATTCTAGAATTAGAACAGAGCCTCAGCTATGAATAAATAAGTAGTACAGTGAAAATTAAGGAAGTTTGCCTGAAGGTCGCCTCCATAGCCCCCCAGATTTAGTGCAGGATTAGGAGCCAGGGACAGGAAAGACACAGCCCAACTTCTCCTACCTGATATCTGTTGAGTAAGTGATGGATAAGCTGACAGACTTTGCTGACAAGATGCTCCTGCTCAAGGGGAACCAGCTGACAGGCTTGGGCAAGCACAGCACAAACATCCTAGAAGAGAAAGTTTATTATTTAGGGGCTACAAAGACAGTAATGATGGCTCAAGAAAAATACAAAGTTAGATCAAGGAATACAAGAGCATTGTCCAAAATGCAGTTAATTAGAMAGTGCAAAGTAAGCCTGCTTTGGAAATAAAATGAAGGCAAATCAGTGTAATAACAAAGTACTGGGTGCTCCCAATGCAGCAGCACCCA
>NW_026624263.1:23770-41434 GCF_030028575.1 Malurus melanocephalus
TGTGGGACCCCAGCCCGTCTGTGGGACACGGCCCCGTCTGTGGGTGGGACCCCACTCGCCTGTGGGACCCAACCCGTCTGTGGGACCCCCCCTGCCTGTGGGATCTCTCCCGTCCGTGGGACCCCGCCCGTCTGTGGGACACGGCCCATCTCTGAGACCCCAACCCGTCTGTGGGACCCCCCCCCCCGCCAGTGGGACCCCGCCCGCCAGTGGGACCTCTCCTGTCTGTGGGACCCCACCCGTCTGTGGGACACGGCCCCGTCTGTGGGACCCCCCCCGTCTGTGGGACCCCACTCGCCTGTGGGACCTGACCCAACTGTGGGACCCCTCTCGCCTGTGGGACACGGCCCATCTGTGGGACACGGCCCGTCTGTGGGACCCCCCCCCGTCTGTGGGACCCCACTCGCCTGTGGGACACGGCCCCGCCTGTGGGACCCCGGCCCGTTTGTGGGACCTCCCCCCGTCTGTGGGACACGGCCCGTCTGTGGGACCCCGCCTGTCTGTGCGACACGGCCCCGTCTGTGGGACCCCCGCCCCCCCGTCTGTGGGACACTGCCCATCTGTGAGACACCCCCGTCTGTGGGACCCCGCCCGTCTGTGGGACCCCAACCCATCTGTGGGACACTGCCAGGGGCTGCGGACTGGTGCAAACAACAGCGAGTGTTCAAGCGCAGAGTCAGCCACAGTGGAAAAGCACCCCCAGACCATCGAGGCCACCCAGCGCTGCCATCACTGCCCCGTGTCCCCCAGTGCCACATCCACACGGCTTTTAAATTCCCCCAGGGATGGGGACTCCACCGCTGCCCTAAGCAGCTGTGCCATGGCTGGTCAACCTGTTGCGTGAAGAAATGTTGCCGATATCCAATGTGAATCTCCCCTGGTGTGGAGGATGTAACCCAAAATTGGGACTGCTGTGCTGTAACAGGCTGCTCCTGTCCCACACCCCTCTGACCATACCCAGTGCACGCCAGATAAAGGACATTCTGTCACTGGTTGTGAAGAGGAAACTGTTCCTGCKTCCCTTAAGGTCATTAATGCAGACRGGATCTGCATCTCACGACATTAACATCTCRCTGATGGGTAACATCAAATTAGCAGTTGGTCTCCTGCCATTGCCTGTGAACAGGACCCRGGGTGAGCAGCCAAGGACTGGGAAGCCCTGGTTGATGGGGACATTCACTCGAATGGGGCCGAGCCAAGTGTTCTGCCTTGCTGTTSTTGGACTGCTGCCAACACTGGATCCACATCACCTGGGAAGGAACAGGAGGGCTCCAGGGCCAGGACATGGTGCCCTCTCCTTCCATGTCACATCCAGGCAAAGCCTTACCTCTGGTTTACCATCCTTCCATTTCCTTATCACACTGACCACTTTGAGTAAGAAAAGTACGTTCTGTGCCACCAGTGCCATGGCCTTGGCACCCTTCTGTGCCCTGGGCTGCCTGGTTATGGGTAATTGCTCTGCTACTTCTCTTTATTGTTCCATTTATCCTTTGCTGCTTKTTCCTCAAAAGTCCCTGAAGGCCTCTGAGGCAGGCACAGGGAAACACAGCGCAGAGACTGCCCCAGGCATGTTATTTATTGTGCAAGGATGATTTTCATAGAATGACAGAAGATCCTGAGTTGGAAGGGACCCACAAGAATCATCAGAGTCCTGAGAGATTTTAGAAAGCTCTGTGTCAGCCCAGCCCGGACATTGCTCCAGGGAGAGCAGCTGCTTGAGATCCTGTGAGTGCTTTGGGAAGCTGCATAAAGAAAAAAGATGTGGCCACCTTCACTATTRATTTGAAATTTCAAACCCAGGAATGTCAGTGTTGACTCCCCAACTTTTCTACTGTACATAAATTCCTACCAAACCCACACTCAAGAACCTTTTTCAGTTTTCTTTTGTCATCATTTTATTTTGTGATTTATTATTTTAAAAACTTAATACATATTTAAAGCCCTTTCTTCTTTTCCTCTTTTTTTTTTTAAATGGTGCTGAAATGTGTGTTGTGACAGCAGCCCTCACTTTGTGAGGCTCCAATAAATCCACGACTGACAGGGTCCCATGGGTGACAAAGCAACAAAACCAGCTGAGAACTGGGTAAGGACACTRTGGGTTTGGGGAATAGCTCCACTGAAGCCAGTGATGTTACACCAAGACACATWCTGCCAGTGCCTGGCAATATTCCGGGTTTACTCACCCCTCCAAATCCCCCAACTGCAGCATTCAGCAGTGGCCAGGAGGGAAAATAGCACAAGTCCTCCACTGTTAAAYGTGCTCTGCTACTATCATGCAAATCCATCTGGTTCAGCAGCTCTAAGCAGACTTCAAAGGACAGAGAAGTCATTAGAATCACAGTTCAAAGAAAAAAGTGAGCAGCTGGCCTAGGCCATCTGGTAGAGGACATAAAATGGTCTCTTTCTTCTCCAGTCAGTGTATGAAATTTTCATTAATTGTAGGAACATCTTCCAACATTAACCAACATCAAATTGTTAAAAATGTAAGTCTTAATAAATCATCAAAACTGATGTCTTAGGGAAGCAAGGAAGCTGCAGTCTGCTGGGGTCTTCCCTCCYTGGTAAGACACCAGGCAGTAATTACAATTTTAAGTTGGTGTTTCCAAAGAAAATTARTGGCAATTAGATTCCTCAGCTCCTTTGAAGGCCTCAGGGAAGAATGTGGACAGGGTGGTTCCCTAGGCTGCAGAGGAATCTCCTTCTCTATTGATTTCAGGAGCCACTTCTGGCTTACAAACATGGAGAAAGTRTCCTCCCTGGGCTGCATTGCTTGGTCCCAATAACCAGGGTGGGCTCACCCCAGAACAGCTGAGCTCCAGACAGACCTGGAAAAGYTTAAACAGCACCCCAGCTCCCTGCACCCCGTCCAAGAGGAATTCCAGCTCTGGTGGGGTGARCACAGCTCAGCAGAATCCCTGTATTAGCTGCTCTGATCTCAGGRTCCCCCGGAGCTCCTGGAAATTGATATTCCTGTTGAATATATGGATGACTTCCTTGAAATTCAGGCAGCTGGTTTGAAATTGCAGGGATGGTGACAGCTGCCATGGGGAAGCCAAACTGAACAGGAGCCACAGGAGAGCTCCAGGACACGGCAGGGCCCTGCTGAGCCTGAAAACACGGTGACCTGGAGCTGCTGCAGCTCTCCTGGCCTCCTCCTTGCCTCTCACTCACCAGTTGTGTGASACATTTCTCCAAAAAGCAAACTGGAGAGTTCATCTTAACCTGACCACTCTGGGGGCACAACTRGCCCAAAACTCAGAGGGCAATTTCAGGAGTTTCAAGACCACACCTTTCAAGATGCCTGTTTCCATTAATCCTGCTTTTGTTTCTCTTTCCTGTCCAAATTTACTAACTTTTCACTTCCTACCATCAGCATTTCAAAGTAGATGGGAAACACYTGAATGTAGAAAAATCTCAATCCTCTGGGGCATCCCAGAGAGCCCCAGGGGTACCCACAAAGATGCACATGCAGGTACCCCATCCCAGGCAGGGGGATTCATCCTGCACCACGCTCCACATTTCCCATTCTCCAAAGGTATTTGCAAATTCAGCCCCTGGTACTTAGCTGGGTGTCTCCCACTGCCTTCCTGGCTGTTTTCCCAAGCTCTGGGCCAGCTGACGGGACAAACAGCACTGGCTCCAGCCTTGTTTGCCACTGAACAACAGACACAAATACTTGAAATACTTTCCTAATCTCATTTTCTCATGCAAACAACTGCTGGGATGTCAGGGATGTTAATCCAAGGCAGCAGCAGAGATGGGATGTGTGGTTTGGTGARRGAAGRAYCCAGCATCCACAGCCYCCCAAACCTCCCCACACAGCCCCATCACAGGAAGGTGCCCTGTGCTCACACCCACCCCAATCTGGACCCCACACCTGGCTGCAGGTAACCTGATTTCACCAGTGAGGATAATTCCCTCCTGCAATGAGGGCCATTGAAATTCCTTACACATGGAAACATCCATGACCTGGGGACACCAGCCCTCCTGGCAAGGGGGCTGAGGATTCCCAAGCAGTTTTTCCTGGAAGGATTGCTTTACTTGACTTGGTGCTGGGATTGCAGTTGACCCAGTGAGGAGATTTTGGAAGCCCTGAATGCCTTCCCCTTGTGCGCCTCTCCTGGGCTTGTCTCCCCAGAGCTGGCAGAGGCCAAAATGTTTCCATGTCTGCCTTTCCCAGGAGATAGTGGGGACCCAGGGGACACTGCTGAAGTCTGGCTGGTGGCAGCACAGCCTGCAAACACCTCCTCCTCTGTACAAAATAGCGCAGACCTGCTTTTTTTAGTTTACACCCAAATCCGTTTTCATCCATTGTGTGTTTACAAAAGAGAGGCATTCGATTAACACAGAAAAACGACTTGCCCAGCCCAAGAGGGGTGCAGGAGCAGGGGCTGCCGTTGTTTCTGGGGGGCTGCATCCCCAGGAAGCTCCGTGAGCCCTTGGGAAGCTGCTGCCAGCAGAGCAGGGACCATGGGATCCAGAACTGCAGTGACCTGCTGGGAGCTGGAGAACACTCTGCTAGCACCCTGCCAGGGATGCACACCAAACATGAGCTAATCCGGACAAAAATAGGAGTGAAATCATAATTCAGATGCATAATTCATGTGCATAATTTTTCTTGCTGTATATTCTCCCGGGATGTATTCTAGAAACTGCTTTCTTTCCCCTCCCCTCTCCCGTCCTTCCAAAAAGTGCCGTAGATGCAAATCATTGGAGGCAGCAAGAGGTAGTAGCTTTGCTGGGTTACTAAATAAATGCTAAATTTGTCTGAGTTTCTAGCCTACATCTTGGCAAGTGATGCAGATTGAAGCTGGTGTAGAGACACAGCCGTGTGATAATCACAGGATTTTAATTGCTTTCATTGTGAGCCCTGGCTACTGATTGTATCTGCACGGAAAACTGTAACAGTTTGCACTTGCAAATGCTAAAAATGTTAAACAATAATGGCAATTAAGAGATAATTATAGTTATTTTGAAGCAAGGATTGTAGTTAAGACTCCAAGAAGACATCCCAAATGAGCAGGAAGCTTTGCCCTGTTTACTGCACAGGCTTCAAGCTGCTTTTTCTACAATGTGAGATCCACCAGATTTAATTGCTTAATGATTTTCTATAAAATATTTAAGTACCACAGTATCTTTAGCCAGTCCAGGCTGCATGTGTCAGCCTTGCTGGAGGATGGAGGCAGTGTCCRAGCCCTGATCTGGCACCTGCTTGGTGGGTCACTCAAAGCTTTTCTTCTGTTCATGACACCCCAGTAAAGCTCCAGGGACTCCCCATCAGCACCCCTGAGTGGGCATCMTTCTGGAAGGGACCACATGGGTACCATCCCTCAGTCCCCCTGCAAACAGCGGTTTCTGAGGGAGCCCTTGCAGCGTGGGTCAGGGTTTTCTCCATCCAGGCTGACCCACGGAGGAGCAGATGCTTTTGGCCAGGTCACTTTGAACCCTCTGAGAAAGCAGGGCTTTGAAACCCATCTTTAGGAAGAGGTTGTGTCCTTGTCGGAGCGTCCCGGGCTTTCCTCAACAACAACAAAGGTATTTATTTTTTTCCAGAGCCATGTTCTGGGCCGGGTGCCAGCCGGCTGTGTGCAGGCTGCGGCGAGGCCSGGCCTGGCTCCGTGTCAGCCCCGGTCCTTCCCCGCCGGAGCGGCCCCGGCAGCCGGGCAGGCAGCAGGCGAGCAGCGGGAATCTGTGCGGGATGRGCTGGAGATCACACCCAAACCTGTAATCAAACCCTGCGGGAGAGGGAGCCGTGTAAGAAGGGATTTCCGTCCCTCTGACTCAGCTTAGGCAGCACGGGGCTAAAGCTGGGGTCACACACGCCTGGCTTGACTTGCCAGTAAAGCCCGGGGAAGCCTTTCTCCAGTGCTCTGCTCACCCTGGCCAGGGTGAGACGTGGGAAAAACCTCTTCTCAAGGGCCTCAGTGCAGCGTGGCAGGCAGTGGGAGCACACGGCCAGCTCTGCAGATTCCAGCCCCTTGGAGGGTGTGTGGGACTCRCTGCAGGAACAAAGGGAGTCTTTCACTGGCTCACCCCGCACAGGGGCGCCGAGGCGAATTCCTGGGATGCTTTTACGGGCTGCTACCAATGCACAGGCAGAGCTGGGCTCCCAACAATCTCCTCCCCCTGAAAGCACTTCATTCATGCCAGGCTGGAAGGAGGTGAAAGAAAAGGCCATGCAYATGGTTAAATGCAATGGGGCCTGAATGCGGGGGGGTCAGAGTGCTCCCCAAGAGTGCACCCCAGGCTGGGAGYGAGGGCACGGAGCCCAGGGGTCTGGACAAGCAGCCGAGCTGCAGCCAGGCTGCTCTGCAACGGCCATAAATCATGGCAGAGGCATAAGCAAGGGAGGGAACAAAGGACATGGAGAGATGCCATGGCATCTGGCAGGGAAGGACCGCAGCAGCCGTGCCGGAGGATGGCGTCTGAGGAAAGCCTCTGAGCCAGCCCAACAGGGTCCTGGTCCCAAGGGATGAGAGCTGGCCCTGCTCTGCCTCTCCCCAACCCAATTCTGTCAGCATGGGGCATGTGGGGACAGGGGACATGGGGGATCATAATCTCCYACCTCACCCATGGCCCCACAGCGCTCCTGTGGGGATGCCAGGCCCACTGCTGGTTTTTCCATCAAGCCACAAGAAGCTCTGGCACATTGGCTCAGAGTCCCCAGCACCAGGACAGAACAACGTGGCCTGCAAAGGCCACTACAGCAGCCTGATTCCACAGCCAGTAGGGAATATACTGCACCAGGSCTGGATAAAACTATTCCTCAAGCTTAACCCAGGGCCAAACTCTGCTGAGTGCASAGCAGAGCCTGGGGCTGCCCCTACTCAGGCTGCCACAGGGGAAGGGACAGGGACTGGAGTGGGGTCTTCTTGCCCCCTGTGCTGGGTGCTGAGCCCAATAGTGCTCAGAGCACCTGCCACCACTTCCAGAAGGGCTGACAAAGGCACTGACCTCATGATAAGCAGTTATTTGTCTCATTGGTAATGAGTTATTACTCAGCCTCAGCTAGACACTGCCTTAAGGAAGGAAACATCTGATCATCTTTTAATAAACACAGTTGGCTCTGCGAGGCTCCTGCAGCTCCTGTATCTATAAAGTGCTCCAAGACACATGGCTTCTGCACAGAGCTGCTGTGAGTCACCGTCTGGGAAAGGGTGTCAGGATCCTTGCTCAATAAATAGAACAAAGGAGGGAAACCTCGGGTGGGCAGGGATGGCACAGCCCTGCTTCCTTCACTGTGTGCTACCATCCTCCTCAGGATTTACCCAGCAGAGGCTGAAAGTGAGATAAAAATGATTTCCATGTTCTCTCTCTCTTCATCACTAATCTGCTGCAAAAGCACTGGGAGAAGGAACAGGTCCATTGGGTACTGGGTTTTCAAGCGACAGGCTTGGCTTCCACGTGCCTGGAGCATAACACTGCAAAGGCAATGCTGCAGGCTGCCTGGGAGGGAAGGACAGCACTGAMYKSMRSCYKGRWWWWCCCMAARGRRMAACGTGCAACTCCCAGGMCTGTGCCACCCCTTGTCTCTTCCCMRTGTCCCAGRTGRTCACAGAGAAGGGGAAGAACATTGYRCCAGGCARGCACRGASCAAGGCTGCCTGCTGATGGACYRACRCCTTCTCCCATGGCTTTTACACCATGCTCACTCTGCAGAAGAGTGAATCCCAGGCAGTGACACCCACAGAGCACAGGTCCCCAGTCCCAGCCTCTCTGCTCCCCAGTGCCACACAGCCCTGCTTTTGTAAGGCACTTCCACATCTGGAAGAAATACTCTGTGTAAGGGATTGAATTACTTGGCTGGTAAGAGGGAAAACAATGTGGCACCCTCCAGCCAAGAACCACACCATTCCCCACAGTGAATGCACATCTGCAGACACATCTGCATCCAGAGTTCACCCACAGCAACCAGCCACTTTCTGAGCACTTGTTAGGCAGGACAATATACACGGAGTTTACATTTCAATAGCATTTTTGCCCAATCACATCTGGAAGCAGTTTCTTTCTCTGATGTTCCCCCCCATAGGTACCTACCTTCCACTCAGTGTGCCAAATCCAGATGTTTCCAAATAGCTTGAAGTTGAACAGCCATCCTGGGAACGCCATTGGTCTCTCCAGCATGGAAACAGTTAAGGCTCCAAAGCATCATCCAAGACACCTGTGCCTGGTGGAAACTGGAGACAAAGTGGAGCCCAGCAATGGAAAAAGTYAAAGCCAAGAGCTTTGTCAGCTGCTGGGGAGCAGGAGGGCAGGGCAGCAGGACACAGTTCCATGTTCAAACCTCCCCCCACTCTCAGCTGTGTAGAGGGAASCACTGCTCAACTTTAGGCTCTTTGTGTCTTGCAGGGCCCCAGTGAAGGTTTAGGGGAAAGACTGCTCTTTTTCACTGCCTAGTTCCTGAAGATGAGCTACAGCTCCTTTTCCTCAGCCTACAGAAGGACTCCTGCTGCAGTGACACATCCAGGGAAGCACCAAACCCTCTTTATACTTGTGTGTGTCAGCTCCGGGACACACCATCCCTCCCACCAGGGACTGATTTCCAACAGTACCACAACCCCCAGATACGTAGCTGGAATGGGATTTTCCCAGATGAAACTTAGTCTGGGAAAGTGTTTCACCTGAGATTTGGATCAGCAGCCTCCTGTGCTGCAATTGTGGTTCAGGAGCCAGTTTCTCTGCCTCTTGCTTTGTCAAAGGGCACCGAGGGGGCTTGACTAGTCTAGCCCCACATGGCTGCACCTTCCCTTGGAGGCACAGAATTAACCCAGCCCAAGCCAGGCCTGGGACATAGAGCCCCAGCAATTCCACTTCCAGCCAAAAGGCTGGGACTAGTGAGAAAAGAGCATCAATACCAGTAGTAGATGAAATACTCTTCATCTGAAGTAGAAACCACCCCTGAAGTAGAAGCCACCCCTGAAGTAGAAGCCACCCCTGAAGTAGAAGCCACCCCTGAAGTAGAAGCCACCCCTGAAGTAGAAGCCACCCCTGAAGTAGAAGCCACCCCTGAAGTAGAAGCCACCCCTGCTCTGGGGCACTGGCAGGTGCAGGTTGGAGCAGATGGTGGCCCGTGTGTAACAGCCATACTGCTGCCTGTGAGTGAGCTCAGCCCATGTGGAGCTGCTCGCTCAGWGTGAGTCACGCTGCTCACGCTGGTGTTACTGTGCCACAGCAGAGCTGTTACACTGCTGTACTTGGGAAGAGCCCACAGCTTTTCCAAAATATCACGGAGGCCACAACCCCAAATTTAGGTTGCATCAAGAGCAAGATAACAAGCWGAGGAGGTTGTTTAAGGGTAAGCCCACAGCCCCCGCACTGAGARAGGCATTGAACACATCAAATTCAGCTCTCAGCTTTCTCTCCAGCACAGGAAAGAGGCCTGAAGGGAAAACCTGTTTTCCTGGGAAGCAGGGAGACACCTTCCTGTGCAGGAGYCAGGACYCCAGCTRATGTGCCACCCCTTGGCTGCCTAAAGCCATTAAGAGGTCAGCTCCAACCCAATCAGATCCAGATTACACAGCACAGAGCATCCCATCAGGGTGTAGCAGGACACAGTTCCCTCAATCCCTTCCTCTGGCTCAGCCTTTGGGCTGAGATGAAGGTCAGCACCAGCACAGAGGGGCCACCTAAGCTCCTCAGGTCATTTCTCCCTCCCTGACCTGCCTCCTTTGGGTCATCGGCATCTTCCAGGGCAGAGAACTTGCTGCTCACCCTCTCTGGCCAARGGCAGGCTTTGCTCAGGACAGCTGGTAAGGAAGAAGAAACCAGAGGCTGTTTAAATGTGTCAATTCACCTTTAATGTTTGAAAAAAAAAATAAATGGTATTTGAGCAATTGCAGTTATGAAGGGAACAGATCTTGCTCCACGAGAGACCRTGAACAGATTCACATTAGACTCATGCTTGGAAAAAAACAAACCCAAAACATTCTCCCCTTTCAGACCCAGAGTGGAGTTCTGAAGAGACAAGACCACACGAGTGCCCCAGACAGTCCAAGGCACATTACCCCAGTGCAGACATTTCCATCAACATGAACTTATGACAGCTACATTCTTTCTAGTTACAACATTGTTCTATCCATAATACAAAATTAGGCATACTTTGGATTTTGCACAGAGACAAGAAGGACTTTTACTTCAGGAAGTCATCGACCTGGGTCACCAAATGATTTCACAAAGAGCTCCCTTCACTCTGCCCTTTCCCCCCAGCAGTGATTTATTCTCAACACCAAATTTATCTGAGAGACACAAGCTGGGCTCACCAGCCCAGTGATATTGCCAATGCATTAGTCAGCAAACCAGTAATTAGAGCTTATAACAAGCACCAGGGATTTACTCGCCATCACACAGCATTTCTCCACACCCAGATCAGAACTTCCTGCAGTGTAATCCCGAGTCAGTACGTACTAAGACAACATCACTGCTGAACCTATTGGAGACCAAGACATTTGTCTGCCTTTGAAGCAGATGTCACATGAGTTTCCTTCACACAAACATCACATGTAAATTTAACTTCTTGGTACTGTGCTTTAAGAACAAAAGCAGATATCAGAACATGGAGGACAATCCTCCGGAAATAGCTTATTAGCTACAGAAAATAAAACAAAATTAAAAAAAGAAAAAAGACAGTGGCCACTTACAAGTCTTCCACACGACTAGCTTGCTTTAAGGAGAGCATCAAGTTAAGGCAGTGTTGAGACAACTGGCTACAAACATGCCGAAAAGAGCTGTTGTCAGTAGTCACCAATTTGATATCCTACTCCATTGTGGGGGCCGGGCCACGTGGCTTCAGAGAGCTCAGTATCAAGGTCTAAAGACTTCAGCCACAGGATGCTGCTTTCTGCAACAAGCAGGAACTCAGGGGCTGTTTTTGAAGCCTTCTAGACCAGGCCGAGCTGTTTACTCAAGTCTAGGTCAATGTTTCAGCAGAGCCAAAAATACAGCGAAGGGCACTGAGCAAGAACACCGAGGGGTGCCAGCTGCAAGCCAGTATCACAGTCAGAGGTGGAGTTCACCTTGGGTGTGGAAGCCACGTCACCCAGAGCCACCCCACCAGCTTTCAGGGAAGGTCTAAGACCTGCCCCGAGGGTACTGGGAGAGCCAGCTCTCTACAGTCTGCAGGGTGGGACAGAGGCTCACACTGGCTTTGCTCCTCTTTACAAGATTAACAGTCTAACAGGACTCAGTAAGGAAGTCAGGGGCTTTTGGCCTGCCCAAAGGAGTTTTTCCAGCCTCAAAGAAGGAGTTACCAGTGAGGGAGCTGTTGTGGAATAGTTTTATTTCTTCCCACGTAAAGGCCATTGTTTAAGCATTTACAGGTTTCCTAGTGCAATACAACCAAAAAAGCAGTAACAAAAAAATGCCGCCTTCTTCCCAGGCAACTAAACAGAAGTAGATTTTTACTGCAACATATACACATTAAATATAGTATACAGTCCATGCAGCGGCATAGCCATGTTAGAGGGAGTCGTGGCTTCAGCCATCAGTGCATTACAGTCCAAATTTCAATCGCTCCTACTTCCTATCCAGACTTGAAGAGAAGAATTGCAACCTGACCCAAGTAAAAATAGATGAAGTGCTTTGTCTCGTGTGTTACATAGCTGCCAAAGTTTCTGCCAACAATGCAGTGCCAAGTTGGGTTGTATTTCTTGTCAAATTCCTGAAGAAAGAGAAGAGAGGCATTAAGGCCAAGAAAGCCCACATGAAAATAGTTCTAAACACCGAGTCTGAGCTGGTTCTGTTCACACACTATCGCCTCTCCTCCCACCTGCAGCATCTTGAGATTCCCCACTGCAAGACACTATCAAATTAAGCAACCGAACCTCTGCACTGGATTGTTTGAAGGATTCAACACAAGCAAAACATCTTCTGAGCCATGGAGCACCATCAGCCCTTGGCAGGAAGRACAGACACAAGGGCTCTCCTTAGTACAGCCCTGTGTGTGTAGGCTAATCAGGGGAATAATTCTCCTTTCCCATTCCAAACCCACTCACAAAAAATAAAAAAAGGTTTTGGCATGTCTGCTCCAGCAAGGCATCTGAGCTTAAAGGTCACCTTAAAAAAAAAAGAAAAAAGGAAGAAGGAAAAGCCTGGCTTTTGCTATTTGGGACTCTTGTACACACAGGGGAGAAAATCCACRTTGAAAATGAGCAGGCAGATCCACAGGCCAGAGAGCACAAAGAGACTCAAGGGGTCAGAGGTGAGCAAGCTGAATGCTGGTTCAATCATCTTCTCCTACTTAGCAGGTAGGACAGGGTTGAAGACCATTTTCGTCCCTCCAATTAACACACAACTCCCAAGAACACCCTTCCCTCCCCTGAGACAGAGCCAGAGGAACAGACTCAACATCCAAGATTAAAGCYAGTTCTAGTTCTCAGACAGCAGAAGAGTTTGAGCTTTTTGCAAGTAATCTTTGAAGTAAAGAAAAGGCTTTCTTGCCAGGGCACGAAGGTGCATCGAATTGCTTCCCTCCTCCCAACACACTCTCATGAAATAAAGGCCAAGTTCTTTTTGGATGCCTTCTCTTGCACTCCCTCATGTTACAGGCTGCACTGCCCTGAGCACTTAAGAGCTAAGTCATGCCTCAAAGCGATCTGAGAAGTCAGGAGACATCTTTGCCTTCAAGATTAGATTACAAGCAAGGCCCAAAGAACAGCCCAGGTGCCAGGACTACACTGCCTCTAAAGTCACATTTCCCTCCTCCAAAAGCACTTTACCTGACCATTCTGAGAAGCTGCTACAGGGGGAACCAACAGCTCCCCAGATGCCATCAAGCATGAGACTTACAGGCTTCTGCAAAAGGAGACACCCCTCTTCACCAGCCAGGGCAGCTGCTTGCACTGTTCCTAACACAGCAGCTTCCACAGCTCCACCAGCCAGTACTAGGCCCATCCTCCTGCACAGAACCCATCCCAGAACCACACATGCACTGCTGCCCACCAAGTGAAACATCAGTGTGATCCCACCTTCACTGGTGCTGCAAATCTGTGGAGCAAGTCCTAAGCAGAGGCAGCAGCCAACCCTTTCCAGGTTGGCAAACCCGAGGGACAGCACTTGCAGTTTGCTYAGAGCTTGCCAGAGCTCTGCCATAGCCCTCCCCTGACCTTGGAAAAGTCACTCCATCCTCTTGAAAACAGCAGTAAAGCAGCCAAGAAGCCAAGTATCTTCTCCCTCCCAACACGCAAGCATGAAGCCTCAGCCACTCAGCTCCTGACAGACTCAGGAGCTTTGGGAAGTCGCAGCCAACACAGCACCCTCATCCCGGAGTTACCTTCTTGATATATGCTGCAATGTCCTTTTCTATGTTGTACTTCTCCATGGCCTGCGTAGCACAGTCTACAGCATCCTGCTGCATGTCCTCGGACATGTCCGCATTCTTGATCACAGCCTTTCTGTCAGACATCGTGAACCTAAGGCAGAACATAGATTCCTTTAATCCCTTCCCAAACAGGAGATGCTCCCAGTGCATCAGAGGTTGTCCTTTCCGTGCGGGCTGCGTCACACGCCGATATTACAAACCCCCGTGTTATGGCCAGAGTGAGTTTATCAGGGTTGCCTACAGCAGTCCCAGGCCAAGGTGCCCCTTACAGCCAGAGCAGCAGCACTGGCTGGAGGTTAGATCAGACAGAGATAGTCCAGCATCACCACCTGCATTAACCACACGCAGGAAAACCTTMCGTGTGGGAGGAGACGGGATCTGCAGAGAGCCACAGCCCTCCTGACATCAATAGCTACAGCCAAGTTTGCCTTCCAGGTGTACCAGTGTTTTGGAACATCCTCTGCCAAGAGCCTTGCAAGCAACAGATCCCAGACTGCCTGTCAAGAAGAACACTCAGAGCAGCAGTGCTTTTATTCTACCCCATCCCAGTTCCTGCTGCTAGTTTAGCCTGGAAGGAGTGTTGTTCCACATTCAGCCATCACCCCCTCACCTCCCCGCTGCTCTGCCATGAAACCCAGACTTCAGCTGTTCCCACGGGACAGAGCCAGTCTGACAAGCCAGAAGCAGGTTAACAYCACACTGCAGCCTGGAAACAGGGCAGGGGAAGCAAGTCCCACCACAGAGCCTGGCTAAGCCCTCCTTTTCCTGTCCTCTCTTCACCTGGAAACCACAACTTTTCCTAAAAGTCCAGGACTTTTAGGAAACTGGGAAGTGATGTTCTGGAGCGAAGTGTGCAGCCCACTTCATTCTCAAAACTGAAGTGTTTTGTACCAGCCACTGTAGCCATTAAATCTAACACGGCCTTTCCAGGGAGGTGTTCAGCATTTGAAAGTCTCCAGCACAGTTCATATTATCCTAGAAAACTGTATTTGATGATCCTAGCACTGCAGTCTTTCTTCAAGCACTATAAAGTCCAGCTCAGGGCACAACAGCCCTCATTCCCATTCCCCACTCGAGGCCTGGGGAGGCACATGTTACTTGGGCATCCAGGTGACTGCACCAAGAAGGACCACAGCTGCTCACCTTGCAGCAGCTCTATCCCCAGCATATTAAAACTTTGTGGGAATAAGCTTCTTAATGGCAAGGAGTGCCTCCAATTAAGCCTGCGGAGCACCATTAAGTTTCCTAAATCCTTTTACAGCACTGTAARTCTTGAGTGGTACTACCAAGCATGTTTTGAAACAGTGAAACTACACATTTTTAGCTCTGCTGTGGAGTGAAAAAAATCTGCTGCAATGATCACTTCCTGGAAGAGTCCCAGAAAACTGAAGGAGTAGCTTTGTTACAGCAATTAAAGGAGCTTGCTACACAGAGAGAAAGAGAATCCAGTTACATAATTGCAGCCCTCTGATTACAATACTTCAATTCTTCCCTCTGCCTGCACTTGAAGACTTCTATTACCACCTTAATTTATACAATTTAGATATAATGTTTAATAGAGCACTGCTATTAACACACATTAACAGCATCGGGAGGAATGACAGGAACTGAGCTCCAATGCCAACAGAGAGCACATGTCCCTACCACAGCCCTGGAAAAGCCACTTCCCGGCGGTTTGTTCCTTTCCATGCTGTGGTTTCAGCCAGTGGGGTTTTGCCTGCAGCCCAGAAGCCGAGGGAAGAGAAGACACAGCTCAGAACAGCCCAAACTGCCTGTAGATTTGGATTCACCACCCAGGAATCTGACAATCCTTTGGAAAAGTCTTCTGGGTGTCCAGTCCACAGGAAGAGGGAAGAAGCAGAAATCCACTTGTGAGTCATTCTTCCAGGAAAGCTTCTTTAGGGRAAGAGGGCAAGCAAGCCCTCACACACACCAGGCCTTCCTTCACACACCTGCACTACTCTCAGAGTTCAGAGGGCACCTGCCATTGCATAACCAGACACTGAGTGACCTGCAAAAGGCATCCTCCCTCCTCATTGTATAGGCGAGGAGCATCCCAGTGCAGGCCTGCACTGCCGCGGACGACAGCACCAGAGGGAAAAAATTATTATCCTTGAGAAGGGCTGCACACACTATCCAGAAGGCCTTCCCCAGCACAGCATCCTCCACTGTCACCACAACACAGGCTGGCAGTGGCTGTGCTGCTGGAGGGAGTGTCCCCTGCACCTGCCAAGGGAGTGTCACACCCTGCACCCACCTCAACAGTCTCTGCTCATTCTCTAGGGGGTTACAGGGCCATCCTCCCCACGAGGCAGCCCAGCAAAACCACATTTACATCATAACCCTAAACCACAAGATCACAGGTGGTCCCCGGGGTCTTGGCACCCAATCTGGCCCTCTCTRAGGAAAACCACAAAGCCCCAGAACSMATCTCAGKCCAAGATGGGCYTAGGAAGGTGTAACAATACAGCTCCAGCAGCCACCCCTTCCCCCARAGGGCAGGATGTGGTCTGTAAGGAGGAAGACCACAACCCCAGCTGTCACTCCAAGCCAGGATGAGGCCTTGGGAGGGGGATTAGGCCCAAGCCAGCACCCAACCCTTTTCTTACCAAGGCAGGTCTTAAAACGAGCCTGAGTCCCAAGCCCAGTACTCCAGCAGAACAAGCTGGTGCTTGGGAAGATCATAAGACACAAGCCCCCTGCTAACCACKCTTTCCTTTTCCAGACAGGATGCAACCCTGGAAATGAGATGGGGCTGAAGCCCAGCATCCACCACTTTCCCCAWGAGGACAGCATGGATCGCGAGGATGAAAGCACCCCTCACTTCCCCACCAAGACATCCCACGGCTCGGAATGGGGTCCAAACTCGGCACCCACCGCTCCCCYACCAGGACAGCATGGATTTCGCGACTGGGGACAGGGCCTAATCCCTGCACAAACCGCATCCCCCAACTTGGCCGAAGAGGGTCCTGGAGGAGATGCGGTACAGCCCCTTCCCCCGCAGGGCTGCGGGGGGCCCGGGAAGCCGCGCCCGGGAGCCGGAGCCCTGCGTGACCTTCACGGGGGGAGCTCCGGGGGCGCCCGAGGCCGCGGTGACCTTGCCTGGAGCGGGGCCGGCTCCGCAGGAGCGTGGACCCCTCGGGAGGGGCGGGCTCCGATCGCTCCCCAGGGGTCGGTCGCGCCCGACCGCAGCAGCGACCTCCGCCCTCGGGGCGGCCCCGCCGACACCCCGCACACGGAGCGACCGGTGCCGGACGAGGCTTGGAGAMCCCCCCGGCCCAGCGGAGGTATCGCTCACCTTCACAGTGACAGGGCCACCCCGGGAAGGCGAGGCACGGCACCGAGGAAGAGGAAGTGTGAGGAGGCCCGGCTGCGCTGCCTCAGCCCGCTCCGCTCCGCTCGGCGCCCCGCGCGCTCTGCGCCCCGGCGCCGCGCCGCGCTCAAATACCGCCCCGCCCGCTGCGGCGCGCGGGCCGCCGTCACACCATTGGCTGCGCCGCCCCGCGCGCCGCGTCCTCATTGGCTACGGCGCGGCGCGGCCAGCCGCGCCCGGCCCGTCCGCCCGCGCTGGTCTGCCTACATCCTGTTTCATCCCACAATGCCGCGGGGCGGCGCGCGGCGGGGAGGGGCGGGGCCGGGGGGGGCGGGGGCGTCGTGAGGGGCTGGGGCCGGTGTGAGGGGATGGTGGTACCCCGGGGATCCGTGACTCGGGGCCCGATCCCCGGGGGGCGCCTGATCCCCTGGAGAGCTGATCCCTAGAGGCAATTCTGTTGCCCTAGGGGGTCATGATTCCCCTGCGGGGGTCATTTCTGCTTCGGGGATCCCGATCCCCGGCGGGCACCTGAACCCCTCTAAGAAGGACTCACTGGGTTGGGTCACACACCAAAGTCGTGTTGGCCAGAGGGCACAACTTGAGTCAAACCCTATCCTGTCCTGGTGATGAGTTGCAGCTTTGCGCCTCAATGGCACCTTTCACGTGAGATCTCTGGGAGCAAAGCAGGGGRAATGCCCAGCAAATTTTGGGAAATGACCAGCTTTGACTAAACTGCCAGCCCCACATCCTGTGGGAGTCRCTTTTCCCCTGGGATGTCTTATGGCATCCTGCCCGGTCCTTTTCTTGCCAGCCTTGTTTTGTGTGGGAAAGCTGATAAAATCCCAAACCCGGGTACTGTACCGCCAAGAATTGTCCCTGCACACCCAAAGCCTGGGGGTGATGCATAGTTGTTTGCGTTTCTTCATCATACATTCATCTCAAGAACATGAGCCAAGAGGGGAGAGTAAAACCTCTCTCAGGATTCTGTCTCAGGATCCTGTACTGGGGCTGGCAGTGAGGGATCACCAGGCCAGCAG